>NC_090331.1:50087724-50376543 GCF_035084215.1 Heptranchias perlo
TCATAGAAAAGTTACGCAGAATGGCAATATTTGGACATTACAAAGAACTAGAGAGTAAAGTTCAGAATGCTATCAGTAATATCAATGAAGTTATTCTTATAACAAGATTTTTTTTGCTAACAGTAGAAATAGTTTGCAAAAAGGTCTAATTTGTGCAATATTTTCTGTTTTCAAATTATTTTTGTGAATCTTGTGCTTATCAAAGTGAGGGATGTTAGTGCTGGAGAATGCAATAATTTTCATATCACACTGCCAATGTCGGCATCAAGTACACCCAGGTGAGGTACAGCTGGCTAATTTCAGTATTAACAAAACTCCTTCATGCATCAGAACTACATGCACAGTTCAGGAAGATACTAATTGATAGTTGAAATGAAAGAATTTCTTTGAATTTAGAGATTACATACACAGGTTGTTGAATAACTCTTGATTTTTCTAACAGATATTCAGAGATCTTTGCTCCCATTACAGCCCCAGTGGGAGTGAACTTCATTTCTAGATATTTCCCAAATCGACTGGAATTGTCATTGATCGCAGTGCAAGCATTTCCAAAGGCTTCCACGAGTGGATTAACCTGAAGAATTTTCTCTCGCAGAACACGGTTATTAGCCTGCAATAATGTAAAGAATCTATGCATTAGCCAAAAATAAATCTTAATAAAAATAATTTTTGCAATTATGATTGTAAGGTCCCTCTTTGCTCTCTGTTTGGTACAGCAGTGACCAGAATGCAGAACTGCAGGTAAAAAGCAGTCATGACAGTTGCCAGTATAGAAACAGTTAATACTGTGTGGGAGATTGGAGTGGCAGGGGTAGGTGTCAGGTCACCCACTGGAGTGATAGTGGCAGTGGGCGCACATCTGGCCACCAACACAAGCAATAGCAACAGCAACAGGTTGGTGAGCGGCAGCAGCAGGGTTAAGTGTCCAACTTATACATAAATGCAGGACTGTGATAAATATCACAAACCGTGCTTCAGGCCCTGGAAGGCCTGTGAACAATGTCACAGAAGATCAGCATGTATGGAAATAAAATAAAATTAGAACATATGTCAAAGCTAAAAAAAAATAAATTCTCTCTTTAAATACGAATTCAAATGATCCTAAAATGCTGCATTTTTCACTATTATAAACACAAAAGCTTAGACATAAAGTACAGTAGCACCCATTTCAGAGATACATTCCATTAAGGTGTGGTTTAACATTAATAATTGTTATTATACAAACCATACCTTTCCCAGATAGGTTAAATGTTGAACAATCAAATGTGCGCTCTCTGTCTTCCCAGCACCACTTTCTCCACTTATGATAATGCACTAGTATGGTCAAAACAAATGACAAAACATACCAAAATGAGCTGTTTAATAGGTAACTCTTGTGAAATTCTGCATCAGAGCACATATATTGAAGGCTCTTCTAAAGTGCTGGTAAAACATCTAACTCAAACAAAAATAACTTTTCTTATTGAATTGTAAATGAGAAAACATAGAGATCTTAAAAGCTTAGGAAAAAAAATGTGTTGAAGGAACAATATTATCTTAAAAAAACAAATTTAATGCAATATTTTTTTAAAAACCTTATGAGAGTGTTATCTAGGATACCTTTCTAAAGAATTTGCAACAAAAAACATAACTTTAAACAAATATTTTTTAGTGCAGAATAAGTTTAGGCTTAAATGCTTAACTGCTGGTGCAAAGCTAGCCAGCTGCCCACTGAGTTGACGGCCCATAATTTTCACTTACAGGTCACTTACAGAATTATTCATTGTTGCCTGTACAGCTTTGGCCTTGATCAGAGAGCTAGCCTAATGGAGCACCACAGAATCTTGCTGAAATTTAAAAGGATGTGGCCACTTAAATATAAGTGGAATTTTTAGGGCCTTTCGACAGACTCAAAATGCATTTCAAACTTTTGGCTGGAAATGCGGAGGTGCTGAGGAGTGTTAGCCTATTAGCACTCCAGTACATCCTTTCCAGAGGATGGCAGTGCAGCATGCCTGGCAGGAGGTGGTGGCCAGGTTCAATGCTGTGTACACTACCTGAAGTGCCTGAGAACAGATGCAGAAGACGAGTGCACACTTCAAGTAATTTGGCATGGTAAGATTACCCAAAGATGTACCAAGTATTGGTAAACGGTCCAAGATTGCACGCTACAAAGTGTTGTCTGTCAACCTGTTCAACGTTTAATGTTCGCCCACGCCAAATCTAATGCAAATTTACAGCTCTGCCAGCAGGGTACACATTCAAAAAGGCAATATACTATTGAAAGTCTTGCCATACTCACATCTTCCAAGGGCATCACACCTCAACTCATTGTAACACCACCTAGCTGTATGTTGGATGGTTGTTTACTGGCTGCCCTACGGATTGGCACAAGTCGGTCACTGTGAATGTGCCCCTTTCACTTTTGACATCTTAAGACTGCTTTGCTGCTTTTACAAAATGGCACAGAATTCAAGAGCAGAATCCTGACCTGGATATAAAGACCTCACTGGTGAAGGAGAGGTGGTGAATGCACCTTTCTTCTGACATGCACAAATAACTGTGGTGGGGTCTATAGACCTGCATATTTTGGTAAAGTACCATATTAAATGCAGGCAGACCTCCTTCTCATCATTCTTCTGCAAATCCTTGTTGTTGTCAAACTCCCCAAGTGCATTCATAACAGTTTAGGGTGCTTAAAATGAGTTTTAAGCTCCCTAAAATGCTGTGATTTGAAAAAAAAAAGCAAACATTTAAAATAATTTTTGAAGTTTTACTGAGATACTTGCACATCATCAGCAAGACCCTTCAGGGGTCCTAGCACATCCCAGGAGTTAAAAAATGGGCTATACAATCCCAGCGCAGAATAACTGGAAGGTCGACTCCCAGGACTTTCTGTCTCCCCCTTCTATATCGTATCACTTGCGCTCATGCATTACTGGAAAATCCCATCCTTTAGTAAACCCTTAAAACAAGCTTCATTTAAAAAAAAAATGTAAATTTAATGAACCTTTATTCCTTTCTAGGCCTTTCTCTCTAAATAAATGAACCAACCAACCAGCTAGGGAGTTGGTTCACTAAGCTAACCGTCCTCATCTCTCTCCAGCTTGTCATTGAGTCTGCTGGAGTGAAAGATATACTTATGAGGCTTTTGAAGCTGTCACTTTTCTGTATACTGCCTAGGATAGAGAGGTCAGGCAGCAGATGGGCCGCAACACAGCTGCCATCTGATCAGTCTGACATTTTAAATTTTAGCTCTGGCAGGTGTTTCACCACTAAAAATTAATTGAACTAAAATAATAAAGAAAACTAGCTGATTTCCCATGGCCATGCACACAGATAGTCAAGGCCAACATGAATTTATCAGGTCAAGCAGACTTAGGAGGGTGAGGAATAATGGAACCAATGTGGGGAAGGAGGGGGAGAATGCAAATAGGAGAGGGGATGGGGAGGCTCGAGAAGAAGGAAGGGAGAGGGAAAGGTTATGGGAATGGAGAGGACAGTAGGAGGAGAGGGAGAGGACTGCAGGAGAGATGGGGACATGGCATGGGAAATGAAAGGGGTAGAGGAAGGAAAAGGGGGAGGGCAAAAGTACTGAGGAAGAGGAATTCAGCTCAGTGGGATCATGGGATTGAGACACGTAACAGGATAAATATATGTAAGGAATCTTACAACACCAGGTTATAGTCCAACAAATTTATTTTAAAATCACAAGCTTTCGGAGATTATCCCCTTCATCTGACGAAGGGGATAATCTCCGAAAGCTTGTGATTTTAAAATAAATTTGTTGGACTATAACCTGGTGTTGTAAGATTCCTTACATTTGTCCACCCCAGTCCATCACCGGCATCTCCACATCAAGGATAAATATAGCCAGTGGGGGGGAAAGAGGGGGTGGCGGAGGTATATTTATATGGAAATGCAATTTGTGCAAAAGGGCTATTGTAAAAGGGGAAAAGAGGCAACGTAGGGGTATATATATGGGTCAGCCACAGCAGGTGGGGGGGGGTTGGGGAAAATGGACTGGTAACCAGTTAGCGGGTTAGAACAGGAAATGCAGCCATCGTCTGGGGGTGTGGAAGGGGTCAAAATCGTGTTCATTGGGGAAGATAGGGATAAAACCTTGCTCAATGGTTGGGGGGTGGGGTGGAGGGAGGTCTTCTTAGTTCTGACGTTAACAATTCCTTCAGCCAGGAGAGCTCAATGGTGTGGGCAATGGACTACTCTATGGTCAACCCACAAGAGGTATATTAATATCAAAGCAAACTGATTGTTTTTCTCCCTGAAACAGAATTGTTTAATTAATTTGAAGATGTAAAGCCTAGCTTATGATTAACATAAAAAATGTGTTCAGTCTTTGAACAATGTTGCTCACCCTGTATACGCAGAACTAAGGTTAACTTAGACTTTATCGATGTTGGTGTTTCCTTACTCTCACCTGGTCTTTGCTAAAGGTTACCATTCCTTGATATGCAGCATCCGCGGTGGCAAAGATATGTGGTGGATTTGAACAACGCTTGACCCCATGATAAAGCTTAGAAAACTGTATTAAAATATTGAACAATATTAACACATATCAGAAAAATGATTGCACAAAAATTACTGCAGTTCATATGACATATACATTCCATTCTGCCTCTATGAGGCATACATTAACCCATTTGTATTATTTGCCTTTCATAAACCGTGACTGCAGTTTAACTTAATTTATTGTATGTGAGTACTTTGGGATATTTCCGAGAGATGCAATAAAATGCTATACAAATATAACTTTCTTTCTTTTTACATTTTAAATACATAAAGTTTTATTTCCTGTGCTAATTTTTCTATCTTCCTCTTCTGAAGCCATTGACCACTTGCTAATGTACAGCACCAAGGGTACCAGCACACTGTAATACCTTTCGCAAGTGGCCATTATTCATATACCAGCTGAACAGTGAGTGTCAGCAAGTTATTTGGCTGTAGGGGCACTACAGCCAAGTTCAATCTTAACACCTGCTGTGCACAAATGCTCACTTCCAATATGGGCCACTGGAGAGTGTTTAGGAACAGAAATCCTGGCTAATTACCCCCTCTATAACCCAAAGATGCTGTGGCTAAGTGTAACATCCCTACCACCATATCTGCTGAGATCAACTGACTAGACAGAGAATGGGAGTGGCATCTGGGACTTTCTTGATTTGTGTAGTTCAGCTTCTCACAAGATAAACTCGCCGAGTCATCGGGGCAGCTTGACAAATTTTTTCATGTAAAACTGCTTGTACTTATGTCTAATGACTTTCAGAGATTTCATAGGTGCAATAATTCAGGTTTCTGAAAACACAATGGCAGGGATTATTTTGTGGGGCCATTCATCAGGCGGGCAGTCGGCGGAGTAAGTCCACTGGTTGCCTGATGAAGCTCGCCGGAGACCCAAACCATTTTCATGGTTGAGCCTTATTTAAATAGAAACAGCAAGCTGCCAGCACTAAGTGAGCACTGATAGAGCCAGCCTGCTGACGGGGGTAGGAGCAGGAAATTCAGCGGCCCATCCACAGAACCAAGCTGGCAGTTCACAATTAAAGGGGGGGGCCAGACTCATCGGGATGGGGGGGGGGCAGTGAAAGGTCCAGCATCGGCTGTTAGGAATTTTGTGGAGGTCAAGAAAGAGCATTTATGCTCCTCCTGCCCACCAAAAATCCACCACAACCATGCTTTTTGCCCTCATCTCAGCAGCTTCTAGTAGCCCCTTCCAAGGGACGTTGGTTTGGTCGCATTGCACTTGTTGCAGATGACGGGGCCTGCACAGCTCAAGCGTCGCGTGTTTTTAGTTCAAAATTGCTTCAGGTTCTATGCATGTCATAGGACCCCGATTTGCATATAGTAACAAGGCTCCCACCCGTTTCCCGCAGGCACTCTGGCCACTTGTTTTGCAAGCTATTCTAAAATTGCCACGGAGGTCAGGACGGCAGTAAGAGGGACGGAAATTTCACATTGCAATTTTGGTGTTGCAACTACCCAGTTTCTGCCGAAAAAGGGGTGGTAGAAAAACCAAAATCGCCCCTAGTGGTTCTCATGCTTTCAAAAACTTGCTCAACATATTAGAAATAATGTCTTACCTCTGGGGAGTAAATAGGTAGGTCCTGGAAAGGGTTTAAAGCAATTAAGATGTCCCCAACATAGGTATATATCTGTAACTCTGAATACCTTTTCTGTAGACAATATATGATGATTTCCTGCGAGAGAAAAATATTAAGAAATATGAAGTTTTGCAATATGCTTCTTGAAAAAGATACTGCTCATCAGTTGTGATGAATGAAAAAAAACTGAACATCTTACAGAAAGCCATAGAAATTTATGATAGAGTGAGAACTGTTAAAAACATGATCTAATTAATATGTTTTATTTATTATGGGTTGAAGAGGGAGAGGTAGAAAAACAAAAATAACCAATTGTTATAATTTTGGATTTTTATAGAACTGTCCTCTCCCTTGACTGTGCCCAGAAATGGACCTTGTCCTCTTTGCTCCTGAAGGTGTTCTTATTCTGTAATCTGCCACTGCTGGGTGCATGCTCTGAGAAATGGCAATTATCCTACTCGTAAGTCTTTTGGGTATGGACCTTTTGCCAAAAGTGGGAGATATTACAGATCGTGGGGGTTGGTAGGGTCGCTGCAGGTAGGCTTGTTGGGCCTGGGGGAACATTTAAAAAGGAACAGAGAAAGGGCAGGGGTAGGAAACACACACATACACACACACACACACACACACACACACACACACACACACACAAAGAAATAGAATGACATGGAGTGCACTAAAGTGGAAAACCATAGATGGTTAAATGGCAGAAGTAATATTAGCAGGGGACAACAGGAAGCATAACTTACTTCAGAATTGCAGATATTAAATACAAACAGGTTTCACAGATTACACTAGCTAATGCATTCATTTACAATTAATTAGAAATATGAAGCACAAACATTTGGCAATTACTAAAAATACAGTATAATCTGCAACAAGGAACTCTGTAATGGGTCAATTAGTACATCTTGAGGTGTTAAATCTCTGATGATTTGTTCAATAATGTTCCATTTCTGAATGGCAAATTCAGCCTATTTTCATTCTCTTGTACTACTTTTGGGATCAGCATACTTCCCACGTGTGGTATGGAGCATGCATTAGTTTCTGTAGGTCATTTAACTTTATGTAACCTATACAGGCCATGCAGATGTATCCTTCTTAGCTCCCATGAGCACCATGAGAGATGGCCAAAGGCATTTCAAAAAATATATTACTCCCAAATCTAGCATCTCCTGTGCTTCCTGTTCTATGTGTTCCCGTACATTAATAGGAATTGCATACGGACATTGATGTATCGAGTTGTGCCAATTTCTATTGTCTGTAGGAACTGCCATGTAAAACCATGTTTGCCTAAAAAAAGTATCTGAAACCTGTGCAACAACTCTGCAGCCTGCCTCTTGAGTTTAGGAGATGCTAATTGAACAAAATCAATTTCGAGCACCAAGGAACTTACTTGATACTGGGCTAAAAAAAAATCAATTTTGTATCCCTGCTCGTGGGTGCACAAGACACATAAGACTACCTCCTCCATGGCAAGCTAATGTATTAAAATGCCAAGGTGGCAAACTTGGTGCTTGCACAGTTTTCCTGGGTGGGGGGGGGGGCGGGGAAGAGTCAGTCATCGTGAGGGGGGGGGTGCTCAGTCATCAGAGGGTCATCGGGGGGGGGAGGAGAGGACTCATTCGTCGGCGGTCACAGGGAAGAGGGTCGAGGTCGTTGGGAGGGGGTTGGTCATGGGGGAGGGGTCGGAGATCGTCGGGGGCGGGGAGGGGTCGGAGATCGTAGGGGGCGGGGGGGCGGTCGGAGATCGTTGGGGGCGGGGGGGCGGTCGGAGATCGTCGGGGGCGGGGAGGGGTCGGAGATCGTAGGGGGCGGGGGGGCGGTCGGAGATCGTTGGGGGCGGGGGGGGCGGTCGGAGATCGTCGGGGGCGGGGGGGGCGGTCGGAAACCGTCGGGGGCGGGGGGCGATCGTCGGGGGCGGGGGGCGGTCGGAGACCGTCGGGGGCGGAGCGGTCGGAGATCGTTGGGGGGGGGGCGGTCGGCGGTCGTTGGGGAGGGCGGTTGGAGGTCGTTGGGGGGGCGGTCGGAGGTCGTTGGGGGGTTGGCGGTCGGCGATCGTGGGGGTTGGTACGGTCGCTGCAGGTAGCCATGTTGCGCCTGGGGAAAGCACTCCTGCTCCTCCAGGCCCACAAGCTGTGCTATAAAAGCACTTACCTGAAGTTTCAAGCCTTCTCACCTCCTCGCAAGTGGCATGAAGTGAAAGGCCCGGGAATCCCAGTACCCAGAGGTTAAAAGCAAAAAAACTGTCAAAATGGAGGCCTGCAGCCTCCTTGAAAGCTTTTACTGACCGACCCACCTCCCAAGAGTGGGTTGGTCACTTGCCCCTCATCCCGCCTCTGTGAAAACCAGAAATGAGTGGGATGGTGGCGGGTTTTAGATTGTTAAAATTTTTACTGCCCCCGCCCCCCACCCGTTCTTCCCAATTAAAATCATGCCCAAGGACTTTCTAAATATTAAAATATTATATGATGTTAGCAAATGTCAGACATATATGCCCAATATTATTTCAATTCATACAATATTTGCATTTATTTCTACCTCTGTAATTGGTACCTCTACCAAATAATTCCAAAAACATTCCATTTTTATTTTTTGTTTCCGGAACTCATTTTTCTCCTCGCTAATTTTTCTCACCTCCTCTCAAGGCATTGATTCCTTGCTGGGTATAGCTCCATGGGTTTGGCTCATCAAATTGTCCATTATTCATTCGAGCCTTCACAGACAGTGTCAGCAGGATATTCAATTGCACAGAGCTTAACAACCAAACCATACCTGACATCCACACATGGAAAATTTCAGCAGAGGTGGCTAGACAGTGACTCTAACCCAAGAGTGCTGAGGCTAATTTCAATACTCCTACCACTGTCTCTGCTGTGTTCAGTTAACTCAGCACAAACTGAGAATCAAACCCAGCCTGCATGGCTCAGTTACTCATCACTAAGCCACCAGGAAATATGTCAGTTCAGTTTTGCACAAAGGCATTTTTGAAAAAAAGAGGTATTGGATTATTGCACTCTCTGCACGACACAAGGGATGCCCAATGTGTAGATGCTCATGGGAAGATGAAAGATGGCCCTACAAGGTAAGTTATTCCACTCCAGACAGTCACGGTGAGTGGAGACCAGAGTTCCAGCTCTGAATTCTGGGTTGACATCCAATGTTGTCACTGCTCAATCTGGTGGCCTCCCCTCCCCCCACCCCTCATCGTATGAGTTGTGGGAGCCCTTAAAACCCTTAGTATAGGACTAACTATCTTATCAGCTTGTATAAAAGATGGTTACAGCCATGGAAGGAGCATTGCAGCCTGTCAGACTGTTAGTTAGCCTGCAAATCCTTCCGCTATTTCATATTATTCTCCAAGGGAGGAGTATGAAGATACAAAGACAACAACAATATAGGGTTCATCATTATCAAAAAGTAAAGCCCAGATTTTAACTCCCCTGTGGTAGTTGTGCAGGGTGTTAAGGCAGATGGCAAACTGCCTGGTCCTCCGCAGCGTGAGGCCTCATCTGCAAGGCCCCATCAGCCTCCCACCTGGAGGAGGGCTAGGTTGACTTGACAGGTAATCCATGATGGCTTCCCCACACAGGCCTCAGGTTAAAATTGCAGTTGGACTTCGATGACGTAATCAGAGCCTGATCTAGATATTGGACCCCGCTGCCTTCTGGTGGGTTTCCTTCTCACCTGATCAAATGAGCAAGTCAAAATTAGAACCTGTGGGAAGGCAGCGGGATCTGAGGGGGGTAAGTCACTGCGGCCATTTTAACTGCATGCACGACCAGTTTCTGCTGGGCGGGCAGGATTAAAATTGGGCCGAATATATTCCGACTTACCATATGCATCACAATGAGAGATTTGTTTGTATTCAAAAATGAGTGAAGACTGGACAAATGCCCCTTGAGAAGCATCAAAATATAATTTTTTCCCATTTCATGTTATAAGCCCAACTGGCTGATGATTATCTAGAAGCCAATAACACATCCACTATAGCCAGTGTGGTGCCTTTGGAAAAATAGGAAAAGAACAAACAATCTTGTATTTATATAGTGCCTTTCATGTCCTCAAGACAAAGGCCCCAATATTACCAGGGAGGCGGTACGGCAGCGGTGGGGGGGGCGACTGGGCACGCGGGTAACCCGCCCAGTAAAATCCATCCGTTCCCCACGCGATTACGGGTAAATTGAAGCCACTTACCGTGGTTTCTGGGTTTCCCATCATCAACCTGTGCAGCAGGCGGACTGTGCACCCGCATCACAGGCTGTCAGCTGGAGGAGCCCTATTTAAAGGGGCAGTCCTCCAATGCTGCTCCTGGAGCAAACAACCAAAATTATAGAATGGAGCAACCCAGGGGAAAGGCTGCTCCCAGATTTACTGATGCCTCACTCCAGGTCCTACTGGATGGGGTGAGGAGGAGGAGGGATATTTTCTACCCGGCGGACAGGAGGAAGTGGCCTACCTCTGGCACCAAGAAGGCGTGGCTCGAGGTGGCAGAGGAGGTCACCAGCAGCAGCGTCTCCCGCACATGGATACAGTGCAGGAAGCGCTTCAATGACCTAACTAGGTCAGCCAAAGTGAGTACACTTACACATTCTCCTACACTCCGTTGTTGGCCAGAGGCTGCAGAAGACTGCTGAGCTGAATTCAAAGTGCTAACAAAGACACTGACCTTTTGAACTGAGGTGACCTGGAGTTCAGTCGCTGGTCTGAACTGGCCAGAACAGGTTTGAATTCGTTCCGCTTCTTAGAGAGACAAAGGAGGTGATGCTACCTGAGCCCTTGGAACAGAGCCAATCAGGGGATGACATCGGTCACTCCAGCAACTTTGAGCCAACCGGAGAAGACAGCATCGTACGAAAAGACAGACTTGGGGAATAAAAACTGAGGAGTTGCTGGCTTGGAGTCAGTGTGTGTCTTTGTTTGTTTGTGAGAGGGAGAGAGAGAGTGTGTGTGTGTTTTTGTTGGTGTGTCTTTGTTTGTGAAGGAGACTCTGGGAGACTCTGGAAACTAACCCTCGTGGAAGTAGGAACCTTGCGTCAGGGACGTAAAGACTGCGTCAAGGACGTGGAGACGACGTCGGGAGTAAGAGGGAGAATTGCCTGGCCAGCAGCGTCTCTCTTTTCCGGGTAATATAATATCCTTTCTATTCTGGGACCACTCTGGGAGTGTCGTCAGGAAACCTAGTGGGTGTGCGTTTAAAGCCTGATACTCGGGAAGTATTAATAGGAAACCTAGTGGGTGTGCGTTTAAAGCCTGATACTCGGGGAGTATTAATAGAGAAACCTAGTGGGTGTGCGTTTAAATCCTAGTTTGAGTATAAACCTGTATAACCTGCTGTAAACTACATGCCTATATCTAACTAGACGTATAAGCGGTATGTACATGATCTAATAACGTTAATAAAGCGAATTGAGAATTAAGAGAGAATTGACGCTTCCTCTGTGTACTAAGCCAAAACCGTTAACCGGTGACTTCCGGTCAACACCGTCTTCCACATCACCGCCCCCACCCTACATCTCCGTCTGCACTGCCAACACTACTCTATCACATCACTCCTCACACCCACTCAAACCTCATCCTCAACTTACCTGCACTTACTCACCTCCCCAGTACTCATCCCACCACTACCACTCAACCCAATCCTCATACAACGTCATGGCTCCGGCTCATACTCACCCTCTGATGCATTTCTTTCACGGTCTGCCTCACCCAAACCAACGCATTCAGCAGTTGGCCACGTCACCATCCCTCACTCACGCCTCTCTTCTTGCTCCCCTTATAGAAAAAGACAGCCCAGAATGCACGGGAGAGGGCGAGGGCTGGAGGGGGGCCACAACATCAAGTCGTCCTCACAGACACGGAGCAGGAGGTTCTGGAACTGAGCCATACCTTCGAGTGCCTGTCTGTCAAGGACACCGCGACTGCCACCCGATAAACGGCAGGTGACAGAACATTAACATTCAGCACTCACAATAGCAATTGATGTTAACATGCCTTGCCATCTTCAGCACCTCAATATCTGTCATCATGCTTAAAATTACCTTCTGTTCTCTTACAGGGCCTTCAGCGACCGCTGTGACGGCGGAGGGCGATTCCTCAGAGGACCTGCCAGCCTCTGAGGGGGCACCATCACATCTGAGCGAGCCATCCATCAGCGCAGATACACACACCTCGGTGGATCCCCGTCTTCAGTTAGTTGGGGTCGCACATGGTGAGTCACCACACACAAGCACGAGCAGACACTGGTGGCAGGGGCAGCACTCTTCTCCAGGCTCTGTTCAGCTGGACACAGATGCTGAACCTTGGGGGCCATCCATGAAAAGGAGAATGATCGAGGGGAAGCACCACATTTGCGAGGTGCTGGAACAGGTGCCACACGCACTCTCCACAATCGCACAGAGGATGAAGGAGTCCAACTCCTGCATGAGTGGAATGGTGGCACAGGTACAGGAGGGAATCTCTGAGATAGTGTCACGGGTAAGTGCGGGAACGTCTGCGATGGAGGGAAGGCTAGCCTCCATCGAGCTTCAAGCACGGCTCACCAATGAGTCCATTGAGGCCCTGACAACGGCCCTTCGGACTCAGGGTGAGCAATATTCTGCCGCCTTAAATAGGCGGGCAGATACTCTGGCACTGGCCTTACAAGGCTTCACACATGCCCTCCAAACTGTCGTCCAGCAGAGTGGTAGGAGTGGTGTGGGCCTGGCCTCGGGGAGGGAAGATGGCGAAAGGGGACATGGAAGTGGGGACGCCACTCAAAGCACCCCCACGTCTCACCCGTTGCCTCCCTCTCAACCAGTACCTGCAATGCTGCCTCCTCTCCAGGTGGCCGAGTCTGCCCCTGCACAGGTGCAGGTGGAGAAGTCTTTGGAGGGGCCCTCACGGGCACCGAAACCCAGAGGGCATAGGCCCAAAGCATCGAATCAGTCAGGGTAAGAACAAGAGCAACCTGCCACTACCTCTGCTGCAGCCACAGGGGAGGCACCACGTAGGAGTACTCGTAAGCGTAAGGCGAAGGTTTTCTGAGCACAAAGGGGATGCACAAGGGTGTTTGACGGTTTGTCATGTTCTTTATTTATATTTGATATTTGTTAATGGCACATTAAATATTATTATTGTCACCACTACTGCCACGTCTTGGCCATTCTTGACTGGCTTGTGTAATAAGCCCCTTTCATGAGGTTCACCATGAACACCCACACTTGATGCCACCCATTGGGTCACTCTACAGTGGGTGTATGTGTAGTTGCACGACTATTTTGTGCAGGGGGCAGGGGCTGGTGTGGCCGCTGCTCTGTCCAGGTGGTGAGGACTGGACTCTTCACATTGTCTGATGTTTGGAGAACCGTTCACATATCAGTGACTCCCTGGCTTCGCGAGCAGCCAGGTGAGCCGCTGTTCTGCCCATGGGTTGCTCCTCCTCCTCTACGTCCTCCTCCTCCTCAATATGGATGGCAGATGTGGATGGGGCCTCCTCCAGCGGCACCCCTCTCTGTTGTGCCATGTTGTGCAGGGCACAACACACGACTATAATGCGTCCCACCCTGTCTGGTGCGTATTGAAGGGCTCCTGCAGACCAATCAAGGCACCTGAAGTGCATCTTGAGCAGCCCTATAGCATGCTCAATTGTAGACCTGGTAGCGATGTGGCTGTCGTTATATCGACGCTGTTGCTCAGTAATGGGGTTCCTCAGAGGTATCATGAGCCACGTGTGCAGGGGGTATCCCTTGTTCCCGAGGAGCCAACCCTTACGGGTGTTCTGTGCGTTGAAGAGGGGCGGGACATTGGACTCCCGGAGGATGAAGGAATCGTGACAGCTGCCAGAGTATCTGGCGCACACGTGAAGGAATCTCTTGCGGTGGTCACAAACGAGCTGAGTGTTGCTAGAATGATAGCTCTTCCTGTTGATGAACAGTCCTGGCTCGTGTGGAGGTGCTCGTATTGCTATATGGGTGCAATCGATTACACCCTGCACCCTTGGGAAGCCAGCCACAGCATGGTATCCCACTGCCCTCTCGTCTGGCTGAGACATAGTGCGAGGCCATGTGAAACAAGCCGTCGGTGATCTGCCTTATGCACTTATGTGCAGATGACTCAGAGACCCCGACAATGTCCCCGGTGGCACCCTGGAATGTCCGGAGGCGAAGAAGTTGAGGGCAGCGGTGACTTTGACAGCGACAGGTAAGAAGATGCTGCTCAGCCCAGCCGGGAGCCGCTCGGCATGAAGGAGGCTGCAGATGTCCGCAACTACCTGGCGACTGACTCTGAGCCTCCATTTGTACTGCTCCTCAGAGAGGTCCAGGAAGCTGAGCCTCGGTCTGTAGACCCTGTTGCGAGGGTAGTGCCTCCTGCGACATCACTCTTTCTGTTGGTGTCCTTTGTGCTGTTGTGCAGGTGCCTGTGGCGCAACACTGTGTTGTGGAGCTCCACGTGGCGGAGGTGGACGGTGTGCCTAGCGAGGCTGGTGAGGTTGCTTGTCCTCGGATGAAGTGATAAATGCAGCTATGGTGCCCCCCATCTTGACGGTGTGAGTTTGAGGGGGTCCGCAAAGTAGGTAAATGTGTTCGTACAGCAGAGTTTAGGGTATAAATTAATAATTTTGAGTGGAAAGACAAAGGTGTTGCAGCCAAAACTTTGTCTGAAGTGACAGAGTGCCCTGCTGCAGTAAATTAGGTTTTCCCCCCACCTGTCAAATAATCCTTTGCATCTCCCACTGGCTGCTGGCTGAAACACATCTGCTTCAACAGGGAGTGTTTCCCAGCATGAGGAAACACACTGAGGATCCTACAAAATTGTACCCCTGCCAAAATCTCCACTCAATGAGGTCCCTCAAGTACCTCAACTATCTATCTAACTATCTAAAGCAGCATCCCGCCAGCTTTAATTGCTGGTGGGAGTCCCGCATTCGGGAGCTGTGTGCATACCCGAACGTGTTACTGGGGAACCCGGAAGTCAGCGGGTTGGAGCCAGACTCCGAACCCGCTCCGGGATTCCGCCATTTTAGGAGCCCCCCGCCCCCAACGCACCCGCTCGGCCATCCGAAAATCGGCCCCAAAGTGTTTCACAGCCAATTAATTACTTTTTTTTTTGAAGTGTAGTCACTATTGTTTTCGTAGGCAAGTGTGGCAGCTAATTTTGAACACAGCAAAGTCTCACAAACAGCAAATGAGATAAGTGACCAGCTTGTCTGTTTTGGTGGTGTTGGTTGAGGGATGCACGTTGGCCAGGACACCAGGAGATTTTCCCTGGTCTTCCTTGAATAATGCCGTGGGATCTTCCACGTCCACGTGAGCAGGCAGACAGGGCCTCTGTTTCACATCTTGTACAAAAAATAGTTCCTCCAACAATGCTGCATTCCTTCAGTATTGCATTGAATGTGTGCTTGGACCCATGACCTTCTGACTCAGAGGCGAGAGTGCTACCACTGAACCGAGGATAAAAGTCTTGAATTCCCATTCAATAGCCAATTCATCAAACTGAAGCTGGCTGGGCCCAAATGTAAGATTTGGCCTGACAGTCCATAAAGAACGTTGTTCCTGTGGGATAATGAGGTTGGGCAGGTACTGTACAATGTTGGGATGGAGTTATCAAAAACACCATTGCTCCTCTACTCTGTGTCGTTATAGGACTCCGATTAGCATTTTTAATGGGCCCAACGTTTGACTCATGGAGCCACCTAGTGGTAGGCCCAGGGGAACATTGCTATAGCTACAGCAATGGGGGCAACAGGGTGGTAGGTCGTTGCCCACCATTTTCGGGGCTCTACTGCCCCATTTCCGCCAGGTGGGAGGCCTAAAAATTCAGTCCAATGTGTCTACAATGAAGTTCTATGTGCTCATTTTCTGTTGATGGGAAAATCATAATTTTTCTTTTAAAATCTGCAACTGAGAAAGGACACTTTGGGGGTGATTTTAGGAGGCAAATGCAGGTGCGTTGGGGGCGGGAAGGTTCTGAAAATCGTGCAAATCCCGTTCAGGTTCAGAAGGCAGCTCCAACCCGCCGGCTTCCAAGTTTCCCAGGGACTCACCTGTGTGCGCGCAGGTGACCCGAAACCGGAAGACAGTCAAAGAGCCAAATATACCTCTTGAGGTACTTAAGGCACTTTACCTGTGACAGATGAAGTGATTAGAAAGATTTTTAACTTTTAGCTCGCCCACCACTTCTGATTCACGCCTGGTGAAACCATGCGTGAAGGGCCGGATCAGGGAAAAAGAAACTAAATAAAAAACCATGCAAAGAAGTGAAGACACTAAATGCACCTACCTTTGAAACCTGCTCCGATGTCCCCCTCTTCACCCTCCCGATGTTCCCCTCTCCCTCCCGATCTTCCAGTCCAGCGGTGGATTATGTCTGGATCTCTCTCTTTCCCACCCCCCCCATCGCGTTGCAGCTTCTGATGGCCCAGCCTGTCAATCAGGCTAGCTGCCGGGTGTGAAACCCGGAGAGGACGTTAACCACTATCAATCAACATGCGATCGCGTTGGAAACAGCAAGTTTGGTTCATGCGGGTTTGCCACGCACCCAATCGCGCCCCCCCTGCCAACCTGCCTCTCCGCTAATATTGGGGCCTTAGTCTTTTGTGTCAGCCTGCCACTATGTACTCGCTTATGCTGGGCCCACTGCCTGGTTTAATGCAAATCTTCATACAATGGTTTAATTATCATGAATGCTCCAGTTATATTGCAGATACTGGTACCTCTTTAAGAGGGGTGCAAAGATTTATAGTGCCCCACTTGTACCACACTAAGATCAGGGAAAGCAGAGTTCTGTGTACGCATGCTGATATGAATACATAGGGCCAGTGAATTCTGAATGTTAGCAAACAGTCAACTGTCCGTTTTGGCTCTTTTCTAACATTAATGCAGTATCCCATGGTGCTATTTCTCCCCTGCTTAATGTTGTGGCCTCGATATTCACCTGCTGGCTAACTTGCGTGATACTCAACCCTTCTTTCTCACTAAATCACACAAGACTGACATTCGCCTTCTGCTTCCAAAATTGCTCCTCCCCCTCCTCCAGTTTGAATATACCAACCTCTGCAATACCCATCAGCAGAAACAGCCAATCTATCAGTGGGACATAAAATAAACAGAAAATGCTGCTGACTCTAGTGGAGGAGTTAGTCACGAGGGTCATGAATTTAAAATTATCACTAAGAGTGTGACAAGGCTGTTAGAACATGGGACACTTTGCCACAGGGGGTAGTTGAGGTGCAGCCTGTTGCATCTTTTAAGAGAAAAGTGGACAAACATTTGAAGCAAAAGAGGTTAAAAGGCTATGCAGACAGAGCAGGGCAGTGGGATTTGTTTTGGGCTGCTCTAGCAAAGAGTCGGCAAAGATGTGGTGGACAAAGTGGCCTTCTTCTGTACTGCAAACTTCTAAGGCTCTCAGTGTCTTGGAGGATTTTTTTTTTGGTTGAATGTGATTATCTCAACAATCACACTGCACAAAAATGAACAAATATAAAGAAAACTACATACACTACATAAAGAAGAAAATTATAGAAACTACACTTAGACAAATAAATGTTGATAGAGAGATGAAGCTGGGCTTTTTTAAAATTTGATTTTTACAGTTCAAAAGTTGGCTCCACACAGTGATATTACATCCAATGGAAAGTCAAAATGGTATGACACTGCCTCCTCAAGATAGTGTCATACTAAATTATCAACAGCTCGGCTGCAATTTATATTGCCCTATAAATTAATCACAAGTGTGCAAGCTATAGTACAGCGTTGCATGTAACCCTTGGTTCATTGTTAGAAAGTACAATAAATTCTCTCTTCCTCCCCTCCACCACCAAATGTAGCAAAAAGTTTGCCTAAAATAAAAAGTTAGGAATATATTAAATTATTTTCCTTCACATCACTGGACAAATAGCACAATATCTTTCTCCCAGGGTAAAGCTTTTCTTTCTCTTTTGTTCCTTTGATGGGGGAACATATCATGTATCATTTCTTACATTTGAACAGAAATTCTTTCTTCCATAATCTACTTATATAATTATAAATCTTGCTTCTAATGTATGTTCATGGTAATGGGAAACTGTCATCACACTTGCAAAGTGTCACACCTGAAATTAATTATCAAATTCATAAAAGAAAGAAATCATTACTTTTTAAAATCTCAGTGTGTTAACTGACTGATTCTGATTGCCTCAACTATTACTAAGCATGTAGGTAAACTATAAAGGAACAACCAGCAAGGAGCAAAATCTCCCAGTAAATACTCACACCAAACACCAAAAAGGTTCCAGTGAAAAACCACCGAACACTACAAATCCAACCAATAAAATCATTCAAACCATTTTCGTAAGGGCTTTCAGCAGTCATCTAACTTTCTCAGTACCCCCTGAGTATAATTCTAAAAAAATAAATTTAAAATGTAATCAGCATATCAAAACTTTAAAGAAATGAATAAACTTAGCTATAAAGTTCCAATACTGACTTAAAGCAGAAGATTTCTCCAACGTGTCCGTTACTTCAAGATGTTCCACATCCGTGTCACATTTAAATAAAAGAGAAAGAAAGTCAATCACTGGCATGTAGCCAGGATTTTGCAAGCAGTTATAGCTGCCCTCTGATTGTCCTTAGCACTTTATAAGTAACTATAACTACCTGGAATTAGAGCAGTGGTCTTAAAGGCACAGGTCAGGTTTGCGGCTGAACATCACAACAGTGTTCCACACCCAAGACTACCATTGGGCAATGTCACGAGAGAGACACAAGAAGTTTAAAAATTTGCTATTCCTGAAACTGGAGCTCAACCTAAGCTGTGTTCGTTTCTAATGTAATAGAAAATGTGGGAAACACTCAGCAGGTCAGACACCCATGGAAAGCGAGAAAAGTTGAGTTAACGTTTCAGGTCAATGACCTTTCGTCAGAAGCTACCCTCAGCATTGTCTGTTTTTATTTCAGACTTCCAGCATCTGCAATATTTTGCTTTCTGCATTTTTTTCTGCTGATCTGTTCACTAAATTACAATTGTACCACAGAGATATTATGGGAATTAACAATTATACAGAAACTAAATTATAGTAAAGTTTACCTCAGACTAAGAAACAATTTTGAAAAGTATACCTCATCTAAGGATTCAAGGGCGACCAAGTCATCAGTCATGTCCTGACTGCTACCCTCTGAGGCTGTCATATGGTGACTTTTTCTGGTACAGATGTGCTCTTGCCTGCTTAAAACAGAGGAAAATTAGCAGTGATATCCAGCAACTGTATATGTAATAATTCACTATGGATAAGAATATATCTTTATAATTAAAAGTGCATACAGCTGCAATGACTACAGCAGATAAATTGGGACTTTGCAAAAATTGTTCGTTTTACTTGAGTAAATTATGAAATCCTATAATTCTCTATATGATTATCATATAATTATCTATATGATTCTATTCCTTGTTTTCAAATCCCTCCAAGGCCTTGCCTCTCCCTATCTCTGTAACCTCCTCCAGCCTTACAACCCTCTGAAATCTCTGCGCTCCTCCAATTCTTGCCTCTTGCGCATTCCCGATTTTAATCGCTCCACCATTGGCGGCCGTGCCTTCAGCTGTCTAGGCCCTAAGCTCTGGAGTTCCCTCCCTAAAACCTCTCTACCTCTCTCTCCTTTAAGATGCTCCTTACAACCTATCTCTTTGACCAAGCTTTTGGTCACCTGACCTAACACCTCTTTATGGGGCTCGGTGTCAAATTTTGTTTGATAACGCTCCTGTGAAGTGCCTCTGTTAATGGCGCTATATAAATGCACGTTGTTGTTGTTGTTGTTGTTGTGATTGCCCATTTCCTTGTCATCAAAAATTGCAAAAAGTAATCAACAAATAAATAAAGATGCAGAATACAGGAAACGTTAAATCATAGTTGTGTCTCTATTCGTAACATAACAACCATCTGTTCATTTGGATATTGGAAAGTGTGCCACCAGTAGAAACATCAGTCTGGATTCACAAGTCAAAATTAATTCACAATAGCTTGTGTCATCATCCGAACCCCTAGATTGGTTAAAACACAATTTTAGCCATTTATGTTTTTGCGATGTATATACACGAAAATTATAAGGAGAATGTCAACACTCCCCGATTGACAGGAGAGGAACAGGGAGCAGTTAAAATGGAACAGCTCCATTTCCCACTCCATTCCTGTCAATTCCCCATTTTAATGCTGCTGGTTTTGGTGGTGGATGAGAGACCCGTCAGACTCTGACAGCTGCCTCATTAATAAATGCATATCAGGGTCCCATTATGTCCATGGGACCCCGATGGTATTTTAACCAGACTTGAACAGGGTGTCTGTTGTGGTGATCCCGCCAGATAAAGCTGTCAGGAAGCAACCAGGGTTACTGACGGTAAGTCAAAAAACTTTCCTCAGTGGGGCCAAGAGCAGGAATGCTCCTCTGAGCCCTACAAGGAAAATCTGGCCCTCTGCTGGGGCTATCCCTCCTCCCCAGCTGTGAGACCCTCGGAACACACCTCCCCCAAGCCAGCACCCTTCTCCTGGTGCCAGCCAACGGCCTCTGGACCATCCAATTTTCATTGTCCGCCTGCTGGCCAGCTGCCGCTTTCCTCTGCCCACCCTTTCACCAGCGCAATGGAAATGAAAATCGGAAGAGATGTATAACGGGCAGCTGAATCGATATCACTCGTTTTACACTATCACTCAAAGTTACAAATTACCCCCAGTGCACTCTAGGGTCTGGTATATCACAGGTCATTGATATCGTATTCAAGAGAACTAGGTAATTCATCCATTTTGGGGTTACTCCTAGGCAGCAACACAACAGGGAAATTCAGTTCTTCCATGTTGCTAATTTCCCCAAAGTTCAAGGGCCAATAAATGGCTCCCACATTGCACACTGGGCTCCTATTACAGACTCAATGAATTTCCTAAACAGAAACAGATTCCACTCCCTCAATTTTCAAATTATCTTTGACCAGCTACAATGAATCCTGAACGTCAATGGCAAATTTTCAGGGAGTTGTCACAACACTTTCGTCAAAAAGATTTCCAGCATCTCAGCTCTTTTCAGGAAAGACGGTCAAGTGTCGGAATGGCTTCTGGGAGACAAGGCCTTGCTTCTATGGCTCACAACCCAAGTTTGACTGCCAAACTCCTCAGCAGAACATTGCTACAACGAGACCCGTTCATCAACTGGAGTGGCAATGCAGAGTGCCAGCCCAGCAACACAATGATGGTTAGAATGGTGATGGGATGATGCCTAAGGAGTGGCCTGGGTGAAGTGTTGATGGCCACAAGCTCCTTGTCAATTTACCCTCTGCATTCTTAATGGATACCGCAGTTCTGTTCTGTGCTTGTGGCAGAGTATAAGCTAAGAACTTTTTTGGTTTAATCCCTCGTTCAAAATATTTTGTCTTTGTGAATCAGAGAGTTTTTTTTGCTCCCACTGACAACAGACTGTTTAGTTTACCTCAAGCCTGTATCACGGTTTGTACAATGATCTCCGATTCATCTCTTTTGCTCAGGGTTTCTAGTCCCACTGTTCTTCAAGTACTACCTTGATGGTTTCCCAGAGTAGTTGGTTTTTGGCTATTTGGTGCAAGGCCAGAGATTACTATGGCCCTATTCTGCATCTCTTGATTAGGTACAGTTGTGATTATTTTCTCCTGAAACAGTCAGTTCTGGAGTACAATTTATGTGGGCTTGATTAGATGGTATATTCTTTCTTTGTTGGGTGCATTGCTCATGTTGTTGAAGCTGAGGTTGTTGAATCGCTCTTAGATCATTCTGGCTGCCTGCTCTGGGTGCCCCGTATTTGTTGAAAGTCTGTCTAACATTCCAAGCAAATAAAAGCACAGGTTTTGCATGTATGTGTACAGTGATAAATTTGAAACATTACTAGAAACCAGAATAAAACTCCTGAAAGGGAAAGCTTGAGTACATTCGACATCATACACTGTGCTTCAAAATTATTTTACTAAATAACCCTTTATCAACAACAGCTACATCCTGCCACTCACTGGCCATTTCCAAGTACTACAAAACAACCTGTAAACAAAAACTTCCTACACCAATGAACATATAGAATTAATACAAACAATATACAGACTTGTTCATTTAGTAACTTTGGAAAATAACATTTCTATGACTGACTTGGACTATATCCTGCTTTAAATATATCACAATCTTATGAATTATTTAGCAACACACTTGTATTACCTGCGTGATGAAACTTAATTGTTCAGTTATATAATATTTTCGGTTACTATTAGTGGTTTTAAATTCCAAAATATCTCAGTGCAAACTATTATATTGAAACTATTGTGTCATACCTAATTTTTGTTGAACATTCCTGTTGCTGTACTTTGATCAGATTAGCCAGCTGCTGCTGTAGGGTCACATCTATCCTGTGAGCTTGCTTAATAAATGGGTGTTCCAACAAATGTGTAACTGTTGGACGCTTCTCAAAGTCTTTAATCAGACATCTAGAGAAAGGGGAAAAAATGACAAATAGAAATATTGAACAGACATGTAGTTTAAATACTGTGTAATCAGTGCAGGAACTATCATATTATTCAATTAACCTACACAAACTGAGAACATACATTACAAAGTTGTACACTATCTGATCACATTCTTCTTGGTATTTAATGATGTTTTTAAATGATCCAATAAACCCATATAAAACAATTTCAAAATCCTGCAAAAATTTTAGGAAGGATAAAAGAATGTTGTTAGTTTTTATCATTTTAATATTTTAGTTAAATATAGTCATGAATTAAAATGGGCAGAAATTGTATCTAAAAACCCAAAATTATAAAGAATCAAAGATTGTAAAATATCAAAAGCCAAAATAATTTTAATATTTCAGAACTTTCAAATTGGATCAATAGTTTGGAACATTAGTGTTGCTTAACTTGAGATAGGCTGCTTTCATATTAAGCAAATGAATTGAAAGTCAGATAGTTGATTCACTACTGATCTTTTTTTGGTCTCATTCGGAAGCTGCTTAAAATAGGAAAGGGCAATCCACATTTTTTTCCACTGTAACATTAGTAAATCCTTTTTACAAAATACAATCTATAGTTAAAATGTCCATGTAAACTACAAGCTTCACTACTGACTCAATTATTATATCATGCGCTTACGGCTTTCTATTTCAGGTAATAGTGGAAAGTTTACCACAGATATAACAAGCACGATTTTATGTAGAAACAGATTAGATTTATACAGTTATATAAGCTTCACCTACCATTAAAGAAGAGTTGAAACATCATATCTTGAACTATGATTGTACCGGCAAGCGATAAGCAGCTAGCATCATTGGTTGCTCCTTTGATTAGCCCAATTTCACAATCGCTCTAACACCCTATCCTCTAAGGAGATTCCACATAATCCTCTATGTGCACTACAGCTACAGTTTATGTGTTGGTTGCCACTATCTCACACATTTATTTCTGCATTTTTCTTGACAGTGATGTAAGCAGGGTGCTGTTTATGCTCATTATTGTACACTGCAGCTTGCCACAATAAAGCTGAAGAATAGTGATTTATCTCATCTACCTTTTCCATGCATTTGATAATACATATCAACAAGTCCACCCAAGCAGAGAAATTAATCATTTTGCTGCTTTTTCCAATTAATTTATTTTATAGTTTCCAACTACTGACTGCCATGTCTGATGTTTAAAGGACATATAAACATTTGAGACATAAATATATTTAATAAAAGACCTGATCTTTGCCAATGTTTTTTGTATAAAATGGGCAGCATATAAAAAGTTATATTCATTTGCTATCTATTACTGCATCACTATAAACATTGCAAAATTACCAGTTACATTTCTGATTCAGTGAATGTCATAAAATTATTTTTATTATTTCATTCTAAAATTATTCATTGAAAATTTATGTTTTCATTATGGAAAAAATGAAGTTTATGGGCTCTACTTTAATAAGATGAAATTGTAGATTTAAATTATGTAGTATGTAATTATTAATTTGTTTTGTTAATACCTGACATCAGCCAGACAGCTTATGATGTAGCTCACACAACCACTTCCCAATTTGAGAGGTCAGAAACAATCGCACACCAGCAGAAAACAAATAAACTCAAACCCCAGTGACAGTCAATCCCTTATCTTGTTTGACATTCTGGCAGCCTTCATCAGGCTTTCTTAGCTGAAAATTAATTCTCAGAATTCATTAGTGTCACTACATTAACCATAGGTTGCAGCCATTTGCCGCAATCTAGCAACTAGGCATCTAAACACCATTTCCATTTTGTCACACTGAGCAGCTATTTGCTGCCATAATTGGAAGCTGAGGATAAAGCATTTATTACCCACGAACAAGAGCAGACACCTACATATGGTTCTGTGTGATGTGGCTTGAAAATTTGCAGGCAGCTTGCAGTTGCTGATAACATTGTTTGTGCTGCTATGCCTTAATGATGTAAACTGCCATTTTGTTATTAGTAAATCAGATGGCTGCATTGGAAAGCTGCTCTTCAACATTTGGGAAAAAATATTCACCTATGAATAGACAGAAATAGAATACAGACAAGGCAGTTACAGAAAAGGAAGTATTAGCAGCTCGTATTATCTAAACTCAGACTACACTTCCGAGTTTTGATCAGAATAGGAAATCATCCATAAACACAAACATATCATTCTCAAAATTCCACACGATGAGCTGCACCAGATATTTGCCAATGTGTCAGGAGTTGTGGTCGTCGATGTTCCGTATTCATTTGCTTATCAATTGGAGGATCTCCAGCACAAATCCTTTGTAAATCGGGAGTAATGTGCTGGGGGTGATTGGAAATTAGAGTGCAACCTTTAAAAAGCCAAGTCTGGCTGAAGATTGCAGCAGCAGGCTGGGGATACAGCAGGTAAGTAGGAAAGTGTTTGGATCACTGCGTTTACCATCAGCACTGCATAAGCTCATCTGTACTTTTCAATAAGGTTTGCTACTGCAGCATCTGATACATGGCCGGAAAAGAGGCAAGAGCATGTCTAGGAGGAACAAAAGAAGAGTTCCAATTTCGCCAACACTGACCTCCAAACCCTCAAGGAAATAGAACAGAGGACAGACAGACTGCTGTATCTGCACAGGAAAAAAAACCAAAATGATTCTCATACCATGTGGAGGGTGTGGCACTGGCACTGAGTGCCAACATTCTCACCCCCAGAACTGCAGTCCAGTGAAATGACCTGATTAAGGCAGTCAAGGTGGCAAACTGGCCACTCTCTCTTTCCTTCCAGTTTAATCTCCTAGCCTCTAAAATTAAGGACTGTACAACTAACACTTCACACAGCATTCTGATTAGAAGGGGCAGAAACTAAGGATTTTGTAGAATGTGTAGCCGTTTCCCCTTGACAGCACTTACTTGCTTGCACAACCTGAAAACCCTTTCATTCACTTTATATCAGCTGTCTGGTGCCACTGAGAGGCAATCCTCAATTGTCTCCCTTTACCTAATTCACTCAATCTGTTGCACATGACTCTTGTGGACAATAACTGCAAGACGAAGGGTACTGAAAAGGACATTCTTGACATCAAGGAGCTCTGAGGAACAGTTCTTGCAGCTGATGGGGTGGCACTCTGTTCTGCCATGGTAGATGGTGAGATAAGGAGCATATGTTGGCGCCAGATTAGTCGGTGCACACCTACACTGTTGCCACAGAATTGCCATGAAGCAGCACAAAGCAACGATTGTCTACCTCCTTTTCTGTCTCCTTAAACTCAAGAGGATAATGCACACCCATTCTTAGCTTGTACCCTCTTTTCCTGAAGATCCACTACAGCAACGGAAGGGCAGAGGTGAGGGATGGGATGAAGATGATAAGGATGAGGAGGTGGAGGAGAGACATAACTCCTTCCTCTTTGATTATGAGGCAAAGGTGAAGAGGATGATGAAGAGGGAGAGGACGTTAATGTGAAGGCCAATTTGATTTCCTGGACAAATATTCTGCCCCATGTTCTTCTACCACAAAACCCTGTGACACTTGCTTTTTCGCTCCCGTGCATTAGCTCAGATACTTTCACCTGGAGGGATGTAAATAGTGTTCATGTGGATATGGTACCAGGTGATTTACAAAGTATAAAAGAGCTGAAAGAGTGGGGAGTGGGTGAGGATGTGCCACCTTTGCAGCAGAGGCCGAAGAGAAGGCTGGCATGACTTTGAATTTGCGAGACCTAAAGCTCATGGGTAATTGCCTGAAAAGCAGGATGTTAAAGGAACAACACACCTATGTGCAGGCTCTGAAGTTAGTCTTCAAAGATTTATAGCAACTGACAACAGGCATTCAGCAGTCATAGTCATTTAGCAACCCTCCCTCACCAGGGTAATTATCATATCTCTTTCAGCACTAGAATCGCTTTGTTTACTTTGTAAAGCGAACTCTGATAGCACACTTACTGTCAGAGGTCCTGAACCCCAACCTTCTCCTCCCCCCCCCTCAAAGCTAGGTAAGCTGATTGTGTCCCCATAACCCACACCCCTGTTAATAAGATCGTAAGTAAATTTATTCTGTCTCCTTAATCCACACTCCAGATAGTAAGATCAGTTTGCTCCCTCCTAGTTAATTTTGGATACCGCCATAGCCTCCCCATGCTGAGTAATGTCCAACAGTCAGTCCCTCACGAGTAAGCATAGAGTGGACCTGAACACCCCTTCACTGCTGCTGCATTCAGTAACCATTCCAACAATTCCCCCCACCCCCCAGCACTCTCAGTAACTTTATTGTGCTGCTGGTACTCCACCTCTTTCCTCAGTTAGTAAATTAATTGCACCAATGGTTTTGCCAGAAAACCCCACCTCCATATTGAGAATTGTGACCCCAACATCTCCCCCTCCCCCCCCCAAAAGACTTTTGCAACTCTCACCCTTTATATCTGCTTGACTTGAATACTGCACTTGGTCTTGACTCCCCATGTGAAACACTACAGAAGATCAATTAATAACAAATCACTCAAATACTTTATGCATAAACCCAATTAAAATAGTTGATAGGTGTGTAACATCCCATAAATAAGTGGAAGTATGTCAAGACAATTTGTATATAGAGATTAAATGAGTTTGCAACCCATTTAGTACAATGTATTCATAATGGAGCAAACTTGCTCTTTATGTGGCAGGAAAACCCTGCTTTTTGTGCACTAGCCAACATTGTTCCATCAACTGATACCATCAAAACAGATTAACTGGCAATCCATCTCATTGCTGTTTGAGAGGACTTGCTGTGCGCAAAATGGCTGCTAGTTTTACTCACATAACAACAATAATGGATAATGAAATTCGTTGTATGTGAAGTTCCTTGAGACGTTTCAGAGACATGATAAGGTGTTATATCAAAGCAAGATTTTTAAAAATCTAAATCAATGAAACCATCTGCAATTTAAATCAACAAATCATTCTGATCTGAGATCAGCCACCATTTGAACGTTAAAAGCTGTTTTTATATTGCACAAAGTGACATGCTAGGACCACCAGCAACCGACGCAAAGGTCTTACACAGCCAATGGCAAGTCCAGGGTAAATTTGCCAGACTCACTAAGACCAGCAGAAGGATCTGGTAAAAGATTAAGCTGGCAGCTCAAGCACCCTTACATCTTACTCAATCTACAATCCATATACCTTCAGTGGCAAGAAATAAGATGTAAGGAGACGCACAACACCTGATTATAGTCCAACAGCTTTATTTGAAATCACAAGCTTTCGGAGCTTTGCTCCTTCGTCAGGTGAAGTGAAGAGATGCATATAGGCACAGCATATATAGTCAGAGAACAATGCCTGGTGATTACAGATAATTTTTCTAACTGCCCTTTATCACACCTCGGCAGAGAGATAATCACAGCAATCAAAGGAGTGAATGGTGTTCAAACAGGTTAGTCAGGGAAACATTACATCCAAGAATACTGAGGTGGGGTCACAAGGGGTCAAATATAGCAGATGCTGGGGTTTGTATTAAAAACAGATAACTTTTTTTTGCTGGAAATCGCAGCAGGTCCGGCCGCATCTGTGTATGGAGAACAAGCCAATTACGACTTGAGTCTGGATGATCTGCTACATTTGACCCCTTGTGACCCCACCTCAGTATTCTTGGATGTAATGTTTCCCTGACTAACCTGTTTGAACACCATTCACTCCTTTGATTGCTGTGAATATCTCTCTGCCGAGGTGTGATAAAGGGCAGTTAGAAAGATTATCTGTAATCACCAGGCATTGTTCTCTGACTATATATGCTGTGCCTATATGCATCTCTTCACTTCACCTGACGAAGGAGCAAAGCTCCAAAACCTTGTGATTTCAAATGAAGCTGTTGGACTATAACCAGGTGTTGTGCGTCTCCTTATATTTGTCCACCCCAGTCCATCACCGGCATCTCCACATCAAGAAATAAGATACTGCAGATTTGGGAGCTAGGCTAAGTGGAAGATTTGTATCGTGTTTGATATCTGTCATTGAAAAGGCATAGAACTATGAATTGTTCTGAAAATGATAAGGGCCATCTGGAGTAAATCAGGCAATGAAATTACCATTACATTTAACTTGAGGCATCATTATGAAAAGCTCTAATGTATGGATACATTTTATACTGTACTTTTAATTGGTAAAAACAAAGTGATCAAAATTCATATGCTGACAAATGCACCACATATAAATGGGTCAATTATTAGAAATAGGATAAAGTTATTTTGTGGAGCTTAACGTTATCATTATGAAAAATAGAACAATAACCAGTTTATTGTGAGTTTCTGGGTTTGCTAAATATTACTGCTAGTAAGAATCAACACAAAATTACACATGATTTAGCTGAAAATTGAGGAATTTTACACAGAGTTCACTTTCTTTATGTATTTGGAAAGCTATGAAAATCCACTCAAGTTAAATAATGTTGCTAAAGGCATTTCTTAATGGAGCAAGTAAATACAACACCACATAGGATACTCCAATGCTGCAATGTACATCAGGATCAAAGTACCCTCTACAGAGGAAGATGATTCAACCATCACGCTCTGAATATTTTACTTCCTATTTGCCTATTGTACATAACACATTTTTGATGGTGTCTCAAGGAACTTGATGAACTTCTTGAATGCAGAAAAACAGATGCTTCCACTCAAGTGGACACTACTACCACAAAGTCATAGGTATTTAGGGACCTTGCCTGTCAACCCTTCAATGGCTTTGGGGAGTCAGTGAATCTCATCTATTCCAAAAGTGAAAAATCAATGAATAGGCCTGATTTCCTTCCAGAACAAAAAGTGTAATTTCTTTTGGAAAATAAAGCAATACAAAAAAGCTAGAGTTAATTAAAGATAAGAGCAAAAATCACAAGCAAGAGCAGTTATAATATATGTAGAAGGTTGATTATTACATAATCATACAGAATAAGCACTATTAATCCAATAATGTTGCACTGAAATCTTCTAGTTTCCACAGGTAAAAGGTGAGGGACCATATTTTGCTGCAGCAGGGCATCTCGTAGCGTGCCCTGTTAATTAGACTTGTTCGTGCACGTTTAGGTTTTAAACTTTTTCCCCACAAAATTGCTGGAAGTGCAAGCTAATAACTGTCCTGTTACTCACCAATCACACAAACAGTGTATCGCCTTAACCAATGAGATTTAAGGATTGAGAAATAAACAGGAGAAAGACTGAGAAGGGGGATGAATTAAAGTGGGTGAATTCAATGTCAAATCAGGTACAGAATGAGAAATAAAGAGAGGGAAAGAAAGATTGGATTAAGAAAGAGAGGAAAGAGAGAAAAAAGAGACAGAAAAGGAAAAGTAAGAAAAAAAATTTTAAATGTAAAATTTGACATTTTTAAAATCTCCTAAAATAATTCACAACCTGAAAGAATGAGACTCCACACATAACTCCATTTTCTGGATAAGAGTGGTTGATTGGCAGTCATTAACAATTATCATGTCATTAAAAGGATACTTACCCTATTAATTACTAGACTTAACTTTCTGTGGCATGTTTAATGGGAAATTAAGTTACAAATGCAGCAACTTCATGAAAATCATGGGAAGGTTAAGCGCAAGATGCCGTTTTCATGAAGCTAACAGCAACATCTGCCACTTAGATGGTTTTACAGTTTTGAAATGGACAATGTTGTTATATTGAATATCCAGGGTAAATTTAAGTCACTCATCAGGCCAGATTTTGCTGAAAAAATAACGGCGCCTGAATGATGCATGCGGTTATTAATACGCAAATTGGCCAACAACTTGTGGTGATTCGCAATTCATGGGGTATCTCTTCCTTGCTGTCTCTGGCCTGATTTACATGGTGTGAGAGTTTGCAGCCCCCATTTTGCTATTTATAGGGGCTGCTCCTCAACTTTTGGCCCCATTTCAGTCCTATGCATTTGATCTTCATCCACCCAGCGGGGGGGCGGGGAAAGAGGAGAAAGTCAGAGGACTGTCTTGTGGGTCTGCACCTGGGCCTGGTCAAAGCAGCCATTCACTCTCCACCTCAAGTTCCCAGTAGTGCAGGGAAGGAACCCCGAATACAGAGCCTTCCATTGGGACCCCCCCCGCCGGATGGCAAAATGGCATTCCAGGGCATGGAACCCATGATGGGGGTTGCTCTGGCTTCCTGCTTCTCTTCCACGGTCTTGTCTGCACCTGGGTGACCCTGGATAGAGACCACGCAGTGTCCACCGGTATGCTCGAGGCCTTCTGTGACCAGTGGACATCGCAAGATGTATGCTGTATAATTGATTATGATACTAATATCCTCATTTAGTTTTACTTTAAGTTTCAGTTTGATTGGACCTCGTGGCATGGGCGGACGCGTGTCTGATGAAATTTAACATGGAGGAATGCAGGGTTATGCATTTCGGTGGGAGGAATGAGGAGAGAACATAAGAAATAGGAGCAGGAGTAGGTCATACTGCCCCTCGAGCCTGCTCCTCCATTCAATAAGATCACAGCTGATCTTCAACCTCAACTCCACTTTCCCGCCTGATCTCCATATCCCTTGATTCCCCTACAGTCCAAAAATCTATCCATCTCAACTTTGAATATATTCAATGACTTTATATTCAATGACTTAGCATCCACAGCCCTTTGGGGTGGAGAATTCCAAAGATTCACAACTCTCTGCATGAAGAAATTCCTCCTCATCTCAATCTTGAATGGCCGACCCCTTATCCCGTGACTATGCTCCCTAGTTCTAGACTCTCTAGCCGGGGAAGCAATCTCTCAGCATTTGAATTAAAAATATATTAAGGTAAAGTCAACACATCCAGAAAATGTAAACTTTGTGACTATCCGAATCTGTTATTCTGTTTTTCCATTTTCTCTCTAGGGAGTTCTTCCTACTGTTTAGGCACCTCGAGGCAATGATTTTTAATTCTTCTCCTGATTCTCTCCTACAGATGTTCTAAGCTCATCAAAAATAGGAACATATTATGGACAACATTCACTAGTTTGATTGCAATAGTTATACACACAATGCATGCCAGTTGTTAAACCAATTTTGTTGTAATGCTCTCAGATTCAGTACACAATACACTGTTCTACAACTAGATATGTCACTTCTTCCCGTGTACAGTCTTAGGAAGCATTGTCATACAATGCCTTCAGGGTTGCTACTGTTACATTTTGTAAATTTCAGTGTATTTGTAGCACCAAAATGAAAGTGTTAAGTGCTACATTACACAGTATCTTTTGCATTACTAAGGCTACAATTTATAGAATCATAGAAGTTTACAACATGGAAACAGGCCCTTCGGCCCAACATGTCCATGTCGCCCAGTTTATACCACTAAGCTAGTCCCAATTGCCTGCACTTGGCCCATATCCCTCTATACCCATCTTACCCATGTAACTGTCCAAATGCTTTTTAAAAGACAAAATTGTACCCGCCTCTACTACTGCCTCTGGCAGCTCGTTCCAGACACTCACCACCCTTTGAGTGAAAAAATTGCCCCTATGGACCCTTTTGTATCTCTCCCCTCTCACCTTAAATCTATGCCCCCTCGTTATAGACTCCCCTACCTTTGGGAAAAGATTTTGACTATCTACCTTATCTATGCCCCTCATTATTTTATAGACTTCTATAAGATCACCCCTTAACCTCCTACTCTCCAGGGAAAAAAGTCCCAGTCTGTCTAACCTCTCCCTATAAGTCAAACCATCAAGTCCCGGTAGCATCCTAGTAAATATTTTCTGCACTCTTTCTAGTTTAATAATATCCTTTCTATAATAGGGTGACCAGAACTGTACACAGTATTCCAAGTGTGGCCTTACTAATGTCTTGTACAACTTCAACAAGACATCCCAACTCCTGTATTCAATGTTCTGACCAATGAAACCAAGCATGCTGAATGCCTTCTTCACCACCCTATCCACCTGTGACTCCACTTTCAAGGAGCTATGAACCTGTACTCCTAGATCTCTTTGTTCTATAACTCTCCCCAACGCCCTACCATTAACAGAGTAGGTCCTGGCCCGATTCGATCTACCAAAATGCATCACCTCATATTTATCTAAATTAAACTCCATCTGCCATTCATCGGCCCACTGGCCCAATTTATCAAGATCCCGTTGCAATCCTAGATAACCTTCTTCACTGTCCACAATGCCACCAATCTTGGTGTCATCTGCAAACTTACTATCCATGCCTCCTAAATTCTCATCCAAATCATTCATATAAATAACAAATAACAGCGGACCCAGCACCGATCCCTGAGGCACACCGCTGGTCACAGGCTTCCAGTTTGAAAAACAACCCTCCACAACCACCCTCTGTCTTCTGTCGTCAATCCAATTTTGTATCCAATTGGCTACCTCACCTTGGATCCCTTGAGATTTAACCTTATGTAACAACCTACCATGCGATACCTTGTCAAAGGCTTTGCTGAAGTCCATGTAGACCACGTCTACTGCACAGCCCTCATCTATCTTCTTGGTTACCCCTTCAAAAAACTCAATCAAATTCGTGAGACATGATTTTCCTCTCACAAAACCATGCTGACTGTTCCTAATCAGTCCCTGCCTCTCCAAATGCCTGTAGATCCTGTCTCTCAGAATACCCTCTAACAACTTACCCACTACAGATGTCAGGCTCACCAGTCGGTAGTTCCCAGGCTTTTCCCTGCCACCCTTCTTAAACAAAGGCACAACATTTGCTACCCTCCAATCTTCAGGCACCTCACCTGTAGCTGTTGATGATTCAATTATCTCTGCTAGGGGACTCACAATTTCCTCCCTAACTTCCCATAATGTCCTGGGATACATTTCATCAGGTCCCGGAGATTTGTCTACCTTGATGCGCGTTAAGACTTCCAGCACCTCCCTCTCTGTAATATGTACACTCCTCAAGACATCACTATTTATTTCCCCAAGTTCCCGAACATCCATGCCTTTCTCAACCGTAAATAACGATGTGAAATATTCATTTAGGATCTCACCCATCTCTTGTGGTTCCGCACCTAGATGACCTTGTTGATCCTTAAGAGGCCCTACTCTCTCCCTAGTTACTCTTTTGCCCTTTATGTATTTGTAGAAGCTCTTTGGATTCTCCTTTGCCTTATCTGCCAAAGCAATCTCATGACCCCTTTTTGCCCTCCTGATTTCTCTCTTAACTCTACTCCGGCAATCTCTATACTCTTCAAGGGATCCACTTGATCCCAGCTGTCTATGCACGTCATATGCCTCCTTCTTCTTTTTGACTAGGGCCTCAATCTCCCGAGTCATCCAAGGTTCCCTACTTCTACCAGCCTTGCCCTTCACTTTATAAGGAATGCGCTTACCCTGAACCCTGATTAACACACTTTTGAAAGCCTCCCACTTACCAAACATCCCTTTGCCCGCCAACAGACTCTCCCAATCAACTTCTGAAAGTTCCTGTCTAATACCATCAAAATTGGCCTTTCCCCAATTTAGAATTTTAACTTTCGGGCCAGACCTATCATTCTCCATAGCTATCTGAAAACTAATGGAATTATGATCACTGGTCCCAAAGTGATCCCTCACTAACACTTCTGTCACCTGCCCTTCCTTATTTCCCAAGAGGAGGTCAAGTTTTGCCCCCTCTCTTGTCGGGCCATCCACATCCTGAATGAGAAATTCCTCCTGAATACACTCAACAAATTTCTCTCCATCCAAGCCCCTAATGCTATGGCTGTCCCAGTCAATGTTGGGAAAGTTAAAGTCCCCTACTATTACCACCCTATTTTTCTTGCAGCTGTCTGTAATCTCCTTACATATTTGCTCCTCAATTTCCCGTTGACTATTTGGGGGTCTGTAGTACAATCCTATCAAAGTGATCTCTCCCTTCTTATTTTTCAGTTCTACCCATATTGACTCAGTGGGCGAACCCTCGGATATATCCCTTCTCACTACTGCCGTGATGTTCTCCCTAATCAAGAACGCAACTCCCCCTCCTCTCTTACCTACTGCTCTATCTTTTCTATAGCATCTGTACCCTGGAACATTGAGCTGCCAGTCCTGCCCCTCCCTCAGCCATGTGGCTGAACTGGGGAAATAAATCCTGTAGAAAGATGCAGAATGTAAAAGTACATTCTACAGTTTTTCACTGATTTAATAGACATATGGGGGTAATTTTAACTTTCTGCGATGGTGTAATATGGGAGATATCGGATCGGCCGCCTGTTATATCAAGAAGCAATACTGTAGATGTACTATCTTTGGCAGATGAGTTGGACACTGAACATCTATCAAACAAATTGAGGAAATATTACTTACTGTGAAATGAAGTGGTTGAATCCTCTACACCATTTTTCCGGGTGCAACAAAGTAGGTGGTGGGTTTCTGAAAAACAAAATTAAAAAATCAGAAGGCAGTTTATAAGAAGTTGTTATTTTGTACGGTTAGATTAATTCCTTCATCTGTAGTTAACTGGTGATCTTGCTTGAGTACAGAATTGCATACCGCTAACTCTGCAATCTTCATTTGAGATGAATAAACTGTGAGAAATTTCAATTTGAAATTAAAATAAAATGAAAACAACAATTCTGAAGGAAATAAACCTACTTTTTTTATATACCTAGTGTGATGGAGAAAATGTATTAACCAAAACCTAAAAAGGTTCAACATATTTTATAACATTTTACCAAACTCTTCGCAAATGTTTTGACAAGCACCTTGGTTAAATGTCAGAAATATAAAACTATGATCGATGAGGCTGATAAAACTCTCAAATAAATCTCAATGCCACTTGACTTTAAGCCAAAAAATGTTATTGAAAATCAGCATAAATCATTATCACAACAATATTTCAAATAGTACGCACAATTTTGGGCACTCCATTTTCAAAAGGACATTGATAAATAGGATTGGTCAAACAAGAGTGAGAGCAAAAATTATGGCTACTTAAAAGCTGTAAGTTATGAAAGGACTCACAGAACTGAAATTGTTTTCATTACAGTAAAAGCTGAAAGAGCACAGCCAAGATGTTAAAAGGCTGTGAGGAATGAATGATCAAATGCAAAATTTATTCTTAAATGAGACAAAATATTTATGCAAAATTTACTCTTAAAATTGAGACAAATATGTGAAATAAACTATTAAAATCAGTCAAGAGTGGTTAATTCTCTAAAAAGGAGCGACATGAAAATCTTATGAAGAATGGAACTGGCAATTGTCATGATAAGTGACTGATAAAATACTCTGAATCGTGATGGATTTTATGCTTCTGGGCCCATGGAAATGTCAGCTGTGGGACAAAATGTTAATGGTTAAATAATATAGATCGTAGTTTCACAGTAACATCCCAGAGCTTCACTAAATTACCTGAAGGGATCAGACAGAAATTTCACAGACTATCATTTACCTGTGGTTCTTTACCTTTCTTAAAAGATTATGGTGTACATTTTCCTGTTCCTTCATCTGGGTGCATTGGATTGCCTGAGAACACCGGTAAGGGAGTCTGCCCAATTTTCTGGGCATTAATTTAAATGGGAGGAAATTTGGGCAGACTCGCTTATTGACAAGCGATCCTCCCCACTCAATTTTCCGCCATGTGCTGCGACCAAGCTGTCCAATACACCCAGGCACAGGAAGAAGAAAATCCATCGGTATGTGATGGATAGAATCAATTATAGTGTAAATTGTAGAGGGTTTGCTAGAAGGAGCAAGCTTGATTGGGTCAATGACCAAATCTGGTTTCACACTTTTGTTCTTAATCTATCAACTACTGCAGCTGAATTATCAAGTTATAACAGTAATTAAGTCAATTTCTTTATTTGGTCATCAACATAAATGACAAAGCTAAACATTTATGACTCACAAAGTAGTTCAGTGTTTCAGTTGTTTAGGGCTTTAGACCCAGTGTATTGGCTCCCAACTGGTGGAACTCGTGCCCTTGACCCACCAGCATTATTTAAATTACCTGACCTTGGGATTTCTAATGGAGTCAGCTTCCTCCAATTTCACCGGGCATAACAGCAGCTCCGATGCTGCACTTCCACTGCCATATCAATAACCCAGCAGTTTCCAGGCCTTGATGTGGGGCAATTCGAAACATTTTGTTGGATTAATTGTTCCTATTAATAACTAAACATAAACTTTACATAGAAGGCTGTAATCAGGCAAAAATTCATTATAGTATCCTCACATCTATTTTTAAAACAAATGTATGTTTTCATAAATATTTGATTTCAATGCATTTTACGAATTGTGAATGGAGAAATTTGCCTGAGATAGAGTAGGAAAAGTTAATAAAGACAACAGGAAACAGTATTATAAAATCTCCTGATATTTTGTGTGAATTTATACGTCTATTGCAAACTCTGAATTTTGCTTTGCTTGCAGCTAAAATGGCAGATTTTATTTTTACCTTATAATGCATCCACACCAGCCCTGAAAACTATACAAGTGTCTCTCGGCTTTGAAAACGATCATCAACTAAGACAGTGGAAGATGAATTGCAGCCTTTAAGTGAGACAGACCTATTTCACACTTCCTTGTTAATGTAAACAAACTACAGTTTGGAAGCAGCAGTACCAAATTATACATATATTACAAAGTATTATTAGATAAAAACTGTCATCTGGAAAAACACAGATTAATCTAGCTAGCATCAGTATATGTGAAATGTAGTGCAGTTTGCCAATCTGCAGGAAAACAAGATTTCAGACTCACCTGGATGAAGCAGAAAATTAATAAATCAAAATAAAGATGAGTTACGAAAAAATAGCATGCACTCCTTGTTCCATAATCTATTTCAGTATCATGCGATGGGGAAGATTTCCTCTTTATAAATGTTTCTGATAGCACACAGAGGAACTCTTCCACCAATGTTTTACCAGAAGAGTGTAATTGCTGATATCGATGAAATAAAAATATTGAAGATCTTTCCAATTTTATTTTCAGATTTGCATTTTAGGAGATGAATTAAGCTACAATCTAGCAACCAAATATTCCTAACTCGTACTTTTTACTGATGTGTTACCACATCCCATGGAGCACAATGCTGTGCACAGATATCTGTATACATTACTGCTTGGTTGCTGCCAATTCCAGTCTTCTTTAACTATTGCCTGCTACAAAGTTTTAGCCATCATCCAACTGTCATCCCTTTCACTCCTACCTTAATAACCAGTGTTATATCTTAGCCCATGGCATGCGCTCAAGTCACATCGGTCTGCTGACCTTCTGAGTATGCTCCTTTTAAGATTCCTGATGTGCTGCTGCAAAATTCCCATTATTCTTTCAAGGTATTTAGAAACAAAAAGCATGAAAATGTTTTTATAGCAAACTGCATCTCCAAACAATTTGATTTTCGATCATATTACTATTGTAGGTTATCTAAGGTTGCTTACATTGCTTAGTGTTTTTTAAATATACTTAAAGCTTTTTGAAGGCTGTGTGAAATATCTTTAATGGAATTGTCCAACATCTAATGAGCAAATGACAGGTATGGAAAACATATTTAAAAACTCAAAAAACTTACTGAATAAGTGTTAATTAAAGACATTTATAAAGTCCAAATGAGTTTTGTATCAACATGTATCTGAGTGGTGAAGTCACAATTATACAACACAGCCCAAAACCTGTTAGAGATACATATATTTCAGTAATTCATCCATGAGTACTGGTTATTTGGTATGACATACAAGATACCCATTTCTATTTATGAAAAAAAATCAGGGAGTAGTTGAGGCGAATAACATAGATGCATTTAAGGGAAGCTAGATAAACACATGAAGGAGAAAGGAAAAGATGGTTATGCTGATAGATTAGATGAAGAGGGGTTGGAGCAGGCTCGTGTGGAGTATAGACACCGACATGGACCAGATGGGCCGAAGGGCCTGTTTCTGTGCCGTACATTCTATGTAATACATTGTTATAAGGTGATGACAAAAATAAGACAATAAACAATGTGTATTACATAAAAATTATAATACAGAAACAAATCGTTCAGCCCAACCAATCCATGCTGGTGCTTGTGCTCGCAAAGGCAATTGTCCTAATTCGATGTGTCCACCTTGTTTCCATATCTTTTTATCCCCCTTTCCTTCAACCACCTATCTAACTTATTCTGAAAAGTTGACATGGTCTCTGCATCAGTCACGAACTCTGGTAGTGCATTCCATAGCCTCACAACCTGGTAAGGTACAAGAGAGAAATGGTCGCCTTGGAGATACAAAATGATACCACCTCGAGTCGCCAACCCAAAAAACTGAGTGTTTAGTTATCTTGCACATGCAGGATGGACTTCATTGGCCACCGCAAAATGATGCGGGAGGGTATGTTTTAATAAGGTGACTGAATTCCCCTCCCCCCTCCCCCGTATGTTTTCAGGAGGTGCCATAGACAATGTGTCAGCAGAAGAGGCATTGAGACCTGTTTCTATTAGGCATGAGGCACTGCAGAGTTGAAGACCACAAGGGACCCAGGGCAAGTTGGACCTAAGTTTTTTTTTAAAAGTATACACTAGTCAATCTCCTATGACCTTGCACACAGGGAGTCAAGACTAAATGCAGTCTTCAGGTGAAGCAGGGTTCGAGGCCGGGGCAGAGTCGGATCAGGGCACGCAAATATAATTCAGTCCCCATTTTAAAGTCATACATTCAGTCCTTACTTTGATTTAATACTTAGATTTGATGTTATTTATAGCTAAATAGCAAAACTTGAAACAATTTGGAAAACAAAGAAGTAGAATTGGTTGAAAGATTGGAGTTTATCTGCAATTACAAACTGAGGCACCACAGTGCTGCCACTGGAGGGGGGGTATAATTACAGCATGACACATTAACATAGGCAGTGTCCAGTATAAAAATGGATACAGGAATTTATATTGGAAAAAGTTGTCGGGAAGTGTGTGCAGAAGTGAGATTTTTAATGAGTTTTTAAAGAATTTATTAAAGGTTTTTCTTTTAAAAAGAGCTTCTTTAAAGTTTAAATAATTTTTTTTAAAGTTTTGTAAAAAATTTAATGTAATAGGAAGAGAAGGAGCATCATGAGGACCATCATAGAGAAGCCAAGATGAACAGGCATAATAGACCGTCTATAGCAACTATCCACTGGTACACTTGCCTGCAGGTTTGCAGATCCAGGTGAAGCTACTTTCTTGTCACCCTCAGCAATGTTTCCCTCACGAAATAGTAACTAAGTTATGCAAGTTGCAGGTACAGGTATTAAGGGAGACTTTCAGCTGACTAAGATCCAAGCCCACTGCCAAATTAGTCTTGTCATCATAGTCTCACTTTGGCAAAAAATTCGACTCAATCGCTTGCTAACATGTAGCTGACCATCACAGCTACCAGATCTCCCATATGGAGATCATCTGCTTCTCCTTCACACAAGCATTTCCTCACCTTACCCCAAATCATTCTGCACATCAGTGACAAAAACATTTCACTGAAAACAAATCTGATAATCTTCGTACTGTTTAAGATCATCTGGCTCCTGTTGATGCCTACTATTGTGTGTCCTTTCAATATTAGCCTCCTACTTCTCCTACAGTGGCAGCACATTATAAGGAAGTTGGCTGATAATTTGCAGCAAGAATCTTGGATGATTGAGGTAATACTTCTTTGTCTTTGGATGAGGGCCGTTTCCCCTTTAAGAAGAAAGTCGAGAGAGTGAAGATACTCTGCGTGCTATCAAAGCACACTCTCAGAAGGCATTCCTTAAAAGGGAGTGAGAACAATGAAATACCTATCATGTGAGTCTTCCATTGTTTTCCTACATGTTCAGCTGTGATTAAAGGAACACTTGCAGGAGAGAGAAGGGGTTTGAATGATTTTGTGGTACTTCCTGCACATAGGTAAATTGCAGATGGTGTTTAACATAGTGACGCCAAGGTGACTACAACTGGGAAATATGGGGCTCGATATTAGGGTGGAGGTGGGTTGGCAGCAGGGGGGTCGACTGGGCACGTGGGTAACACGCCCAGTGAATTCGAGTGCTCTACACGCGATCGCAGCCTAATTGAAGGCACTTACCTTGGCTTTCGGGTTTCCCGTTCTGGACCTGCGCAGCGGGCACACTGCGCACCCGCATCGCAGGCTGTCAGCAGGAGGAGCCCTATTTAAAGAGGCAGTCCTTCAATGCTCCTCCTGCAGCAAAGAACCAATTTAGGATCATGGAGCTGGCCAGAGGCAAGGCTGCTCCAAGGTTCTCTGAATCCTCGCTCCAGGTGCTGCTTGATGGGGTGAAGAGGAGGAGGGAAATTTTTTCCCATCGGATGGAAGGAAGTGTCCTCCCTCCACCACCAAGAAGGCCTGGCTGGAGGTGGCCGAGGAGGTCAGCAGCAGCGGCAATGTGTCCAGAACCTGGGTCCAGTGCAGGAAGAGATTTAATGACCTAATCAGGTCAGCCAAAGCGAGTATACATACGCATTCTCCCACACTCCGTCTTCCACATCACCTCCACCACCACACAACTCCTTCTGCGCTGCCACCACAGTGCTCTAGCGTCACTCCTCACATTGACTCAACTATCATTCTCATCTTGCCTGCACTTACTCACCGCTCCAGTTCCCATTCGAACACTACCACGCAACCCAATCCTCATGCAATCTCATGGCTATGTCTCACACGCACCCTCCCATGCATCTCCCTCACCCTTGCCCCCACCCACACCAATGCATGCAGCGGGTCACCATGTAACCATCTCTCAATCACGCCTGTGTTTTGCCTTGATAGGAGAAGAGATGCCAGAATGCCCGGGAGACGGCAAGGACCGGAGGGGGCCCGCCACACCAGGTGGCCTTAACAGATGCGGAGCAGCAGGCACTCTAAATAAGCCGGAGGCTGGAGAACCTGTCTGAGGCGGACGCCAAGACTGGGAGTGCTCAAGCGGCTGGTGACAGAAATCTAACACTCAGCACTCATGATAGGAACAAAGGAACAGGATCAGGCCATTCAGCCCCTTGTGCCTGCTCCGCCACTTGATAAGATCATGGCTGATCTGTAATCTAACTCAATATACCTGCCTTTGGCCCATATCCCTTAATACCTTTGGTTGCCAAAAAGCTATCAATCTCACATTTAAATTTAGCAATTGAGCTAGCATCAGTTGCCGTTTGCGGAAGAGAGTTCCAAACTTCTACCGCCCTGTGTGTGTAGAAATGTTTTCTAATCTCACTCCTGAAAGGTCTGGCTCTAATTTTTAGACTGTGTCCCCTACTCCTAGAATCCCCAACCAGTGGAAATAGTTTCTCTCTATCCACCCTATCTGTTCCCCTTAATTTCTTATAAACTTCGATCAGATCACCCCTTAACCTTCTAAACTCGAGCGAATACATCCCCAATTTGTGCAATCTCTCCTCGTAACTTAACCCTTGAAGTCCGGGTATCATTCTAGCAAACCTATGCTGCACTCCCTCCAAGGCCAATATGTCCTTCCGAAGGTGCGGTGCCCAGAACTGCTCACAGTACTCCAGGTGCGGTCAAACCAGGGTTTTGTAAAGCTGCAGCATAACTTCTGCCCCCTTGTACTCTAGTCCTCTAGATATAAAGGCCAGCATTCCATTAGCCTTATTGATTATTTTCTGCACCTGTTCATGACACTTCAATGATCATAGCAAATGATCTTAGCACAACTTGGCATCTGCAGCACCTCAACATCTGTCCACATGTTTAATATTGCTTTCTGTTCTCTTTCAGGGCCATCTGCGAGTACCGTGACAACGGAGGGTGATTCCTCAGAGGACCTGCCGGCCTCTGAGGGTGCATCGTCACATCTGAGCCAGCCATCCACCAGCGCAGACACACACACCTCAGTGGGTCCCCGTCCTCACTTAGTTGGGCTTGCACATGGTGAGTCACCACGCATGTGAGCACGAGCAGACCCTGGTGGCAGGGGCAGCCGTGGAGTGTCCGCGTCAGTGGGAGCACTCTTCTCCAGGCTCTGCTCAGCTAGATCCAGATGCTGAACCCTGGGGGCCAGCCGTGAAAAGGAGAGTCATCAAGGGGCAGCAGCACATTGCCAATGTACTGGAACAGTTGCCACGCGCACTCTCCACAATCGCGCAGAGGATGGAGGAGTCCAACTCCTGCACTGGGACGTGAAGGCATCTCAGATAGTGTCTCGGGAAGGTGCGGGAATGTCTGCGATGGAGGAAAGGCTAGCTTCCATCGAGTGTCAAGCACGGCTCAACATTGAGTTCATTCAGGTCCTGACAATGGCCGTTCAGATTCAGGGTTAGCAACATTCTGCTGCCTTAAACAAGCTGATAGATACATTACAACTGGCCTTCCAAGGCTGCACACAAGTCCTCCAAACTGTCATCCAGCAGGGTAGAAGGAGTGATGTGGGCCTGGGCCAGGAGAGGGATGATGGTGAAAGGGGACATGGAAGTGGGGACACCACTCAAAGTGCTCCCAATCTCACCCGTTGCCCCCCTCTCAAACGGTACTCGCAATGCTGTCTCCTCTCTAGGTGGCCGAGTCTGCCCCTGCACAGGTGCAGGTGGAGCAGTCTTTGGAGGGGGCCTCATGGGCACCGGAACCCAGAGGGCATCCGCGCAAAGCATCTCATCGGTCAGGGCATGGACAAGGGCAACCTGCCACTACCTCTGCTAAAGCCACAGGGGTAGCACCACGTAGGGGTTCCAGTAAACGTAAGGCGAAGGTCTTGTGAGCACAAAGGGGATGCACAAGGGTGTAAGACCAAATGTCATGTTCTTGATTTATTTTCGTTTGTTTTGCAAAAAATCATTAAAAATTGTTATCACCACTACTGCCACATTTTTGAAAATCTTGTCTGGATTGTGCAATAATGCCCTTTCCTGAGGATCACCATGAAGACCCACACCTGATGCCACCCATTGTGTCACTGCAGAGTGGGTGTAGGTGTATTTGCAGGGCTCTTTTGTTCAGACGACTGAGAGATGCCGGCGATGTCCCCGGTGGCACCCTGGAAGAATGTGGAGGAGAAGTTGTTGAGGGCAGTGGTGACTTTGACAGCGACAGGTAAGAAGATGGTGCTCGCGCCAGCCGGGAGCAGCTCAGCATGAAGGAGGCTGCAGATGTGCACGACTACATGTCGAATGACTCTGAGCCTCCACGTGCACTGCTGCTCAGAGAGGTCCAGGAAGCTGAGCCTCGGTCTGTAGCCCCTGTGGCGAGGGTCGTGCCCTCTGCGACACATCTCTCTCTGCGGTTGCCCTCCCCCCCTGCTGTGCAGGTGGATGTGTCACAGCACTGTGTTGTGGAGCTCCACGTGTCAGAGGTGGACGGCGTGGCCGGCGAAGCTGGTGATGCTGTTTGTCCTCCGAGGAGGTCATGACCGCAGCTATGGCGGCCCCCATACGGAAGATGTACGTTTGAGGGGGTCTGCAAGGTAGGTAAATATGTCTGCACACTGGGGTTGAGGTTGCAAGTTGGTGAATTTTAGTGTTAGGAGAAGGGTGGTGCAGGCCAAACTTTGTCCAAAGTGACAGAGTGGCCTCCTGCAATGAGTGAGGGTCTTCCCCCAACCTGTCAAATGGACCTTTGCAGCTGCCACAAGCTGGTGGCTGCAACACATCTATTTCAACTGGGAGTGTTTCCCCCAGCAGGGCAAACACTCTCCGTTTCGATGAAAATCCCACCCCTCCTAAAATATCCTACAAATCAGGTCTGCTGACGACCTGAACTATCAAATTAATTGCCTCAAGTGGGATCCCGCCAGCTTTAATTGCCGGTGGGAGTCCCGTATGCGGGGGCTGCGCGTGCATCTAAGCGCGTCACTGGGGAACCCGGATGTGGGCAGGTTGGAGCCAGGCTCCGGACCCGCCCTGGGAATTCCCGATTTTCGGAGCCCCCCCACCACGAACCCACCCACTCGGACGTCCAAAAATCGAGGCCATGTTCATTAGAGTGCTTTGCTACAAGGTATGATTACCCCCTGTTACATTGGCTGCCCTGCAGAGGCTGCTAAAAATGGCAGTCATTGCCAACGTCACCTCCCTTCACAGGTCATGCATTTTGTGGGCCTCCTTCCTTCAGTTCCAAAAAGTTGGATACTCCTTTGCCAGATTACAGACATGATGTGGAGATGCCGGTGATGGACTGGGGTTGACAATTGTAAATAATTTTACAACACCAAGTTATAGTCCAACAAATTTATTTTAAATTCCACAAGCTTTCGGAGGCTTCCTCCTTCCTCAGGTGAACCGTTTCCATACCGTTTCCATACCGTTCACCTGAGGAAGGAGGAAGCCTCCGAAAGCTTGTGGAATTTAAAATAAATTTGTTGGACGATAACTTGGTGTTGTAAAACAAACTACAGACAGTAAAAGCTCAAGTGAAGAATCTTTAAATTTGTTGGCTCAGTACGCAGAAGAAGCACGAACTTCAGACATTGCAGTAAGCCACATTTTTACAGACATAAAACTGACCTCTTCTCCACCCCCACCCCGCAAAACCCAAAGCAAACGGCCTACGGAGGATGCTAATACTTGCTGCAGCGATCAAACAAAATTGGGCTGCTCCTCAGCAGTGGAACACCAACAGGTGGAAATGCAGTTTTGGAGCTATTTCAGCAGTATATCTGCCGCTGAGAACCTAGACTACAGTTTAAAATTATGTACTTTTAGTGGAAAACAAGTGTGGGATGATATGGTATCTAGATACTATTAAAAAACTTCCTGTCCAACAGCATTACTGCCTGTAACACTTTTTATGCCAGTAGTTATAATAGAAAAATGTACATCATCATTTTGTAATCACAATTTTATGATGAACCAATTAAATCATTCAAAATGCTTTTTATTTAAAAAAAAACTACTCACCACATTTTTCAGTAACTGAAATTTTTGTCCAAAATAAGGATTCATGCAAAATTATAAAATTTTTAATTACATATTTCACAATATCAATAAAATTTACCCATTCGATTGTCTTTTATGTATTTTAGTACCTTCCATGCTGCAACTTGTCTCAAAAGCTTGAACTTTGGATATTTTTACCCCACAATGGTCGGACAGAGCTTTTAACCACTGTACATTCTGAGCATGTGCAGTTTGCAGAATTTCCCATCATGCATCAGCAGGAGTTAATGTACAAGGCGTGACCCCTCAACTGGCGAAGATTTGAGAGTTTCTTTGTTTCTCTGAAAGACTTTCAAACAAACTGAAGATTGAATTCTTGAAGCTTTATTTCAAGCAAGTCTGACATTTATTTAAATGTATTAACAAACACTGTTTTTTTAATTATGAACTACCCACAGGCTTAAGACAATTTTTTTTTAAATGGAAAAACTTGGAAGTTGCATAAAAAATGACTGAGCATTTTATGAGGTAACTTGTTTGTTTATGGAAATTTATGTTTATTAAAGACTCTAGGGGCCCGATATTACCAGGGCGGCGGGTTCGCGGCAGGGGGTCGATTGGGCACGTGGGTAACGCGCCCGGTGAAATCAGCGGCCTGCCTCTGCCACCAAGATGGCCTGGCTCGAGGTGGCAGAGGAGGTCACCTGCATCACCAATATATCGCCCACCTGCATACAGTGCAGGAGACGCTGCAATGACCTAAGTAGGTCAGCCAAAGTGAGTACACTTACTCATTCCCCTACACTCCGTCTGCCACATCACCGCCCCCACCCCACATCTCCTTCTGCACAACCAACACTACTCTGTCACATCACCCCTCACACCCACTCAAACCTCATCCTCATCTTACCTGCATTTACTCACCTCGCCAGTATTCATCCCGCCACTACCACTCAACCCAATCCTCATACAATCTCATGGCTCTATCTCATACTCACCCTCTCATGCATCTCTTTCACAGTCAGCCTCACTCAACCTGCCACTACCTGTGCTGCAGCCACACGGCATGCGTCACATATGTGCAGGAGGCAGCGTAAGGCAAACGTGTCATGAGCATGAAGAGGATGCACAAGGGTGTTTGAGGGTTTGTCATGGTTTTTACTTCTATTTAATTTCTGATCAACTCACATTACATATTATATTGGCACCACTTCTGCCACGTCTTTGCGAATCTTGTCTGGTTTGTGCAATAATGCCCTTTCCTGAGGATCACTATGAAGACCGACACCTGATGCCACCCATTGTGTCACTGCAGAGTGGGTGTAGGTGTATTTGCTGGGCTCTTTTGTTCAGATGACTGAGAGACATCAGCGATGTCCCTGGTGGCACCCTGGAAGGATGCGGAGGAGAAGTTGTTGAGGGCAGTGGTGACTTTTACAGCGACAGGTAAGAAGATGGTGCTCAGGCCAGCTGGGAGCAGCTCGGCATGAAGGAGGCTGCAGATGTCCACGACTACATGTCGAATGACTCTGAGAGGTCCAGGAAGCTGAGCCTCGGTCTGTGCACCCTGTGGCGAGGGTAGTGCCCTCTGCGACGCATCTCTCCCTGCGGTTGGCCTCCCTCCTGCTGTGCAGGTGGATGTGTCACAGCACTGTGTTGTGGAGCTCCACGTGTCAGAGGTAGACGGCGTGGCCGGCGAGGCTGGTGATGCTGTTCGCCCTCCGAGGAGGTCATGACTGCAGCTACGGCGGCCCCCATCCGGAAGATGTACATCTGAGGGGGTCTGCAAGGTAGGTAAATGTGTCTGGACACCGGGGTAAGTGTGCAAGTTGGTGAATTTTATTGTTAGGAGGGTGGTGGAGGCCAAACTTTGTCCAAAGTGACAGAGTGGCCTCCTGCAATGAGTGAGGGTCTCCCCCGCCCGACCTGTCAAATGGACCTTTGCAGCTGCCACAGGCTGATGGCTGCAACACGTCCATTTGAATTGGGAGTGTTTCCCCCAGTACGGGAAACAGTCCCAGTTGCTTGCAAAATCCCACCCCTCCTAAAATATCATGTTAATCAGGTCTCTAAACTACCTGAAATACCTAAATAAATACCTTAAGTGGCACCCCGCCGACTTTAATTGCCGGCAGGAGTCCCACATGCGGGGGCTGCGCGCGCATGTGAGCGCATCAGTGGGAAACCTGGAAGTGGGCGGGTTGGAGCCGGGCTCCCGACCCGCCCCGGGAATCCCCGATTTTCGCAGCCCCCCCCGCCAGGAACGCAGAAAATCGAGCCCTAGAAGTTGGCAAACTAACTAAAAAGTCTCCTTATCTAAGGAAGGATACATTTGCCTTAGAGGGGTGCAACAAAAGTTCACTAGATTGATTCCTGAAATGAGAGGGTTGTCCTATGAAGAGAGATTGAGTAGAATGGGCCGATATTCTCTGGAGTTTAGAAGAATGAGAGGTGATCTCATTGAAATGTATAAAATTCTTAGAGGGCTTGACAGGGTAGATGCTGAGAGGCTGTTTCCCTTGGCTGGAGAGTCCAAAACTAGGGGGCATAGTTTCACGATAAAGGGTCGGCCATTTAGCACTGAGATGAGGGGAAATTTCTTCACTCAGAGGGTTGTGATTCTTTGGAATTCTTTGGAATTCTCTACCCCAGAGGGCTGTGGATGCTCCGTCGTTGAGCCTCATTCAAGGTCAAGTTCAATAATTTTTGGACTCTAAGAGAATCAACGGATATGGGCGTCGGGCAGGAAAGTGGAGTTGAGGTCGAAGAACAGCCATGACCTTAATGAATAGTGCAGCAAGCTCGAGGGGCGATATGGTCTACTCCTGCTCCTATTTCTTATGTTCCTATGTTCATATGAATCTCGTGTCACAGCTGGTTGAAATGAAATGGGTCAACATGGACAAAAGAAGTGACTGCCCTTAACATCAAGGCAGCAGTTGACCGAGTTTGGCACCAAGGAGCCCTAGTAAAATTTAAGTCAATGGGTATCAGGGGGAAAACTCTCCAGTGGCTGGAGTCATACCTAGCACAAGGGAAGATGGTAGTGGTTGTTGGTGGCCAATCATCTCAGCCCCAGGACATTGCTGCAGGAGTTCCTCAGGTCAGTGTCCTAGGCCCAACCATCTTCAGCTGCTTCATCAATGACCTTCCCTCCAGGTCAGAAACAGGGATGTTCGCTGATGATTGCAGAGTGTTCAGTTCCATTCGCCACCCCTCAGATAATGAAGCAGTCCGTGCCTGCATGCAGCTAGACCTGGACCAACATCCAGGCTTGGGCTGATAAGTGGCAAGAAACATTCGTGCCAGACACGTGCCAAGCAATGACCATCTCCAACAAGAGAGAGTCTAACCACCTCCCCTTGACATTCAATGGGCATTACCATTGCCGAATTCCCCACCATCCTGGGGTTCACCATTGTCCACAAACTTAACTGGACCAGCCACATAAATACTGTGGCTACAAGAGCAGGTCAGAGTCTGGGTATTCTGTGGCAAGTGACTCACCTCCTGACTCCCCAAAGCCTTTCCACCATCTACAAGGCACAAGTCAGGAGTGTGATGGAATATTTTCCACTTGCCTGGATGAGTGCAGCTCCAACAACATTCAAGAAGCTCGACATCATCCAGGACAAAGCAGCCTGCTTGATTGACACCCCATCCACCACCCTAAACATTCACTCCCTTCACCACCAGCGCACCGTGGCTACGGTGTGTACCATCCACAGGATGCACTGCAGCAATTCGCCAAGGCTTCTTCAACAGCACTTCCCAAACCTGCGACCTCTACCACCTGGAAGGACAGGGGCAGTAAGCACATGGGAACAACACCACCTGCACGTTCCCCTCCAAGTCACACACCATCCCAACTTGGAAATATATTGCCGTTCCTTCATCATCGCTGGGTCAAAATCCTGGAACTCCCTACCTAACAGCACTGTGGGAGAACCTTCACCACACGGACTGCAGCAATTCAAGATGGCAGCTCACCACCACCTTCTCAAGGGCAATTAGGGATGGGCAATAAATGCTGGCCTTGCCGGTGACGCCCACATCCCATTAACGAATAAAAAAAAATCTTACACAAGACCAGTAACATGGTTTAATAGGCAGCATTTTGTTTCCCATTTGCTCATTGGCCTAACATGTGAAGCTAATTACTGTACAGTGATGAATCTGTGCAAGAGAGATAAAATTATCTCATCTCTCCGTTTTCTATGTTCCGATTTTAATTCTACTTCATATATAAAACATGACAAATATTATACCCAGGAACTAGTTTATCAAGGGCACAAAATATATTTTTGTTTGAGCAGATCTCAAATGAACAGATTGGATCATAAAATTCTGCCACTTTGTTGCTAATGATGTGAATAATTTGCTTAAACATCAAACACCTGTTACAGTATACAGGTCTTGGCGTATTGAAACAGAAATAGATCTTCCTTTTCTTTAACCGTTTGGTAGATAACTATTTTTCCTTTCCAAAAAAAACTAATTTTAAATTCCTAAACAATTAAAGTGTTACAATTACTAGAACTTAAAGGCTTTTTTTCTTGGTCATTCTTCTGGATTTAAATAAGCATATTTATAACAACGTCTGTCCATGAAAGTTTTCTTTGGAAAAGCACGAAAATTTGTGGATGAGTCAATCCATATTGATTTTATTTATATGCACAGACACATATATAGGGAAATTAATTGGCTATTTATTATACTTGCCATTTTTTTCCCTTCCTTTTCTGAACTTATCGACTCCTTCTCCAGGTGCAGTTCTGTGGGCAGCTATACTTCACCCAAGTAGCCATTATCCTACTGTACAGGACATCGCAGCAAAGTCAGATTCTAGCTGTACAGCATTCAGGAGCAGGAATCCTGGATGTAGCACTGAAGCTGAGATTAGCTAACAGTGGAGGTTGGGGACCAAATCCAGGATCTTCCTAGTCTGTACTATTCACAGGTAGCAGCTTTACCTGAGTCATCAGCGAAACCTGCCAGTTTTTTTTTAAAACTTTACTTTTGTATTTTTTCCTGCCCTTACTCCACTGAAATCTGCATTAAATAGATTAACTTTAGCTTTTCTAGTTAGCAAATGAACTGGAAAATCTTGTGCATTTTTCCAAAAATTATTGCTAAAAAAGTAACTTGCGTGGAGTGTAAAATACCTCACCACAGCATTTGCTAATTATAACATCTGTAGGATTTTATTTTTGACAGCAATACACCTTTCAACATTTTCTCTCCAGTCCCCTTCCTCTGTCTGAAAGAGGGAACTGGGCAATCTGCTCCTAGGCTTTTGCCAATGTTGCTCTGAGCCAATTGTTAGTAGATGCAACTTTCCAATAGCTGCAAATGTGTGTGCAAGAACAGCCTGGAGTTTTACTGTAATTTTCCCTCCCTTCCTGTGGGGAAGCTTGTATTCTTTTCTTACAACATTATTGATAACAGGAACTCACCTTGGGGCTAAAGATCTTATTTTATCCCCCTCGAGATTAATGATCTAACAAAGTCATGGGAATGCATTTTTTTGAAACCTGAAATTTCCAACAATGCGATTTCATTAGTATTTTTTAGTCGTCCATGGGATGTGGGCGTCGCTGGCGAGGCCAGCATTTATTGCCCATCCTTAATTGCCCTTGAGAAGGTGGTGGTGAGCCGCCTTCTTGAACCGCTGCAGTCCGTGTGGTTAAGGTTCTCCCACAGTGCTGTTAGGAAGGGAGTTCCAGGATTTTGACCCAGCGACGATGAAGGAACAGCGATATATTTCCAAGTCGGGATGGTGTGTGATTTGGAGGGGAATGTGCAGGTGGTGTTGTTCCCATGTTCCTGCTGCTCTTGTCCTTCTCGGTGGTAGAGGTTGCGGGTTTGGGAGGTGCTGTCGAAGAAGCCTTGGCGAGTTGCTGCAGTGCATCCTGTGGATGGTACACACTGCAGCCACTGTGCGCCGGTGGTGAAGGGAGTGAATGTTTAGGGTGGTGGATAGGGTGCCAATCAAGCAGGCTGCTTTGTCCTGGATAGTGTCGAGCTTCTTGAGTGTTGTTGGAGCTGCACTCATCCAAGCAAGCGGAGAGTATTCCATCACACTCCTGACTTGGAAAGGCTTTGGGGAGTCAGGAGGTGAGTCACTCGCCGCAGAATACCCAGCCTCTGACCTGCTCTTGTAGCCACGGTATTTATATGGCTGGTCCAGTTAAGTTTCTGGTCAATGGTGACCCCCAGGATGTTGATGGTGGGGGATTCGGTGATGGTAATGCCGTTGAATGTCAAGGGGAGGTGGTTAGACTCTCTCTCGTTGGAGATGGTCATTGCTTGGCACGTGTCTGGCACGAATGTTTCTTGCCACTTATCAGCCCAAGCCTGGATGTTGGTCCAGGTCTAGCTGCATGCAGGCGCGAACTGCTTCATTATTTGAGGGGTTGCGAATGGAACTAAACACTGTGCAATCATCAGCAAACATCCCCATTTCTGACCTTATGATGGAGGGAAGGTCATTGATGAAGCAGCTGAAGATGGTTGGGCCTCGGACACTGCCCTGAGGAACTCCTGCAGCAATGTCCTGGGGCTGAGATGATTGGCCTCCAACAACCACTACTATCTTCCTTTGTGCTAGGTAATAAAAAATAGCAACCAATTACAATGCATCTGCAATAATAATCCTTTAATGCTTCTCAAGCTGCTAATGAGCTACCTAAATACTATAAAATATCCAGCCATGGAGTATGTAACAGCAGATAAAATCTCACTTTAGTGGCCAATGGCTGCAAGTTCTAGTGGACTCTGATTAGAGCATCACAAGGACATTTTCAGTGGGGGTGGATCTGAATATGCAGAAGAGGCAAGCATTTGGTGTACATCACCGAGATGATTATTGCAATGTCAATCATGAGGAGGGCCTGGATAGAAAATGAGAAAAAAGGTGAACTTAAAAGATCACAGTTAGGGGAAGAATATTACTGTAAAGTAGCACCACAAGATATATACCTACATTATAAGAAGTTGTAATAAAAATATATGCAACTTGCAAAAAAAAAGTCACTGATGAGAGAAATGTTAACAAGAATGCCACAGTAATAAAAGTGAAAGTAGCAGGATTATGCAAATTACATTATACACACAATGATGGGAGAGAGACTGATCCTATATGAGGAAACTATTGTTCAGCCGTTCAGGAAAGAAAGCTTAGAAGGGTTTGGGTCTGTGGAGACTGGAGGACAACCAAAAACTCATGGTATATATAGTACCATATTATTCAGTTATTCTATGATTTGCATAATGTGTTACATGAACATGCCCACACACAGTGATTGGCTATAATTGCATAATCCCCCAAGGGAAGGTGGGGGGTGTTTCTTGTAGGGATCCATGAAACATCAGAATTCTGTCTAACTGTTATTGGAGTTCTGTTTTCTTGACTTAGTAACATGTTCTTTCTATTGCTATTAATAAAAATGTTTTATGCAATAATAGCACTCTATTCCTGTGGCTAGCGAATGCTCTCTTACAGAAGTTCACACGGGGGTCACTAGAAATACGCTAATATTTTCAAGCGGTTCCTGGGAATATGTCAGTATTTACAGAGACAGTAAAGTTTAAAAATCAGTGCCATATTGAAGAATCCATTGCCTATTGCACCAAACAGTGGAAAGTGGTCTGGGTAGTGAGGGGGAATCCAATATCCAGATATGTGCTGCAGTCTCCCACATGTGATATTATAAAGAAACGGTTCTCTGCATTGCAGCATATTATTCAGCACGTGGCAGTACAAGTACGCACCTTCAGCAAGAACTAAGTTACACAGGCGTAAGGACAGTAGGAGCCTATCTCAATAATGCTCCCATTATTGTTTTAGAGAAATGGGGGTCCACAATGATATGTATTGTACTTGCATATTGTTAATTGGACATTAGAGGGCCCCTGATAGGAGAAAGCATACCGTAGCAATTTTACTCCAGAATCCCCTTTCCAACTATATGTTATATCCAGAATGTTCCAAACAGTCTGAAATAAAAGCAGCCATTACATTGCCACACCAACCTGAGTGTTTATTGGACAAAATACAAACTTCAAGATGCAATCATGATTGGCTTCAACTTGCTTGCAGAACAGTTGCAGGTCGCTACGAAGGAGGGATTCTGAAAACTCAGATGTCTACTGTTTCTATGCTCTTGACAAAGATGTCCACCAGTAGTGTCATTTGGTGTAATACAGGAGCAGTTCTCTGTCATTACATAGCTCTCTCTGAGTTTTTAAAAGCAATGAACTCACAGCGACTTCAGCAAAGGACATGCCAGCACTGATAAAAATCATAGAATCATAGAAACGTTATAGCACGGAAGGAGGCCATTCGGCCCATTGAGTCCGCGCCGGCTCCATGCAAGAACAATCCAGTTGGTCCCACTCCCCCGCCCTATCCCCGAAGCCCTGCAAATTTTTTTCCTTTCAAGTAATTATCCCGTTCCCTTTTGAAGGCCATGATTGAATCTGCCTCCACCACCCCCTCGAGCAGTGCGTTCCAGATCCTAACCACACTCTGTAAAAAAGATTTTCCTCATGTCTCCTTTGGTTCTTTTGCCAATCACCTTAAATCTATGCCCTCTGGTTCTTGACCATTCTGCCAATGGGAACAGTTTCTCTCTATCTACTCTGTCTAGACCCTTCATGATTTTGAATACCTCTATCAAATCTCCTTGCAACCGTCTCTGTTCCAAGGAGAACAACCCCAGCTTATCCAGTCTATCCACATAACTGAAGTCCCTCATCCCCGAAATCATTCTAGTAAATCTCTTCTGCACCCTTTCTAAGGCCTTCACATCTTTCCTGAAGTGCAGTGCCCAGAACTGGTCACAATACTCCAGTTGTAGTCGAACCAGTGTTTTATAAAGGTTCATCATAACTTCCATCTTTTGTACTCTATGCCTCTATTTATAAAGCCCAGGATCCCGTATGCTTTTTTAACCGCTTTCTCAACCTGCCCTGCCACCTTCAATATCTCAACTATATCTTCCATTACTGAGACTGTGGCAGCATTTTCTTCCTTGGTAAAGGCAGATGCAAAGTACTCATTTAGTACCTCAGCCATCCCCTCTGCCTCCATGAGTAGATCTCCTTTATGGTCCCTAATTAGCCCCACCCCTCCTCTTACTTCCCGTTTACTGCTTACATGCCTCTTAGAAGACTTTTGGATTCCCTTTCATATTGGCCGCCAGTCTATTATCTGGTACATCAAGCCATTACTCCACCAGACTACCTATTAAGCCTTACTTGTTCTTAAAGAAAAAGAATAATCAGATTGGAAATAAGCTCCTGCTTGCAGTGGGGGGGGGGGGGGGGGTATGTCCATAAAATATAAAAATAGTACTTTCATTACAATAATTTCTACCTGGATTTGGACAAACATGCAAAATATATAAAAAGCTGAATATAATTCTATAGAAAAATGGAACTTTCTAAGCACCAAAACAAGCTTCATATAGAGCATACAGAAAAAGAGCTATCAAGGCTCTTCAATCAATGAAAAGGTACTTACCTGCGATGTCATTGTTTATCAATGATCATGGCACATTATCTTTTTATGCATCTATTAGGGGAAATACATACAACCCATCTGTAGTATCAGATTTAATGCTCACATCTAATTGCCTGGAAATGCAGACCAGATGTGCTAAAATTGGTCTTGCATTTGCTTGAGTAGGTCTCTCCAAGGGAATGATGTCTCCATGATGTTTGAACCAGTTTTTTTTTTCAAAACAAGGAAAAGCTCAAATTCCAAAAGAGAACAGTTTTGACAAAAAAAAACAGAAAATACTGAGACAAACACATTTAGACAATTAGGATCTAAGAAAGAACAGTCTAACAAAAGGTCGCACTCAAAATATTAATGTAAAGAATCTTACAACACCAGGTTATAGTCCAACAGTTTTATTTGAAAATGTTGGACTATAACCTGGTGTTGTAAGATTCTTTACATTTGTCAACCCCAGTCCATCACCGGCATCTCCATATCAAAATATTAACCCATCTTTTTCTCTAAGGACACATTTACACTGCAAGTTTGCCATGGCACAATCACATTTCAGTTTTGATGCAAAAGTGATTGAATAAACCTGGAGTCAGGGCCCAACTGGAGTCCAGAGCAAGCAAAACAAGATTCCCTGGAGGGCACAGTCTCACACCATTTAAGCTTGACGCCGCATATAGAGTGCAATTCTAATGTAGCGTCTATTTTAAAAATTTGATTTGCAAACTGCAAATCCACCTAACCTCAATTTAGAGAGTGGTATCTCTTCCCTCCCTGCTTTCTAAACATTTGCATTCTTAAACTGTTGAGAGAGCCCTGCCCACACCTGTATCCAGAAGCCAAAAAATGTAAATGTGACTCTGCCTGGCTGGACACAATTTTTTTTGTATTTGTTATCAAGATAGATGCTGATTTACCCACTGCCCACAAAATCCTAAGGACCACTTACTCTGTAATTGTATTCTAAAGGCGGGGTTTCTGCTTCAATATCAGAGCAAGTGAAAACACCCTCATAGATATAAGGAACTAGGATTTACCTTTGAGGCTGATCTAAAACAGAATTTAAAAAAGTAACCATGAATTTATCCTTCTGTTTGGTAATGGTAGACACAGTTGATTGCAAAACATGAAAAGTCGCACCAGATATCTCTGACTCATTTTTTGGAATTGCCGTGGTCCTTTGTAGAATCTCCACCTTCCTCAGCACAAATATCAAGTCTCATCTGGACAAAACTCAGGTTTTTATAGTCAGTTGTGGGTCAATTAGTAGCTGATTACAGTCTCCGACCTGTGAAATTCTGTCCCATGCTGAATCTAGCTACCACAGATACATTTGTAGGTTGTGCACTTATCAAGGACAGATAAGTATTACCAATGAATGACCACCATTAAGTGATTACTAAAATATCCAACGTATTCATCTAAATGAGGCAACATGATTATCCAGATTGAAAGTGCTGATATTCCATTTTAAAAAAGGTCAAATGAAATAAAGCGCTGCTTTAGAAGCAGTTACGGTATAAAGAATAAATGAAGTCCCATCAGTATACTTGTGGAGAAGTTGACCAAATCTCACAGGAAAGCCACCAGTTCATTTACAGTTTTTCTTTCTTAAGCATTAAACCTACTCAATAACTTTACAACACTCAAAAACTAATGGGCCAGTTATACTTCAGCTTCTACGTCAATATGATTCCGTTTTTACGTCATATCAACATGAAAACTGTTGTACAACTGTGATTTTGAGTTGCCGATTTTAAACAGATTCTAATTTTTCAAGCATCTTGAGAAAGTAGCATCACACAACTTGGGCTTTATACCAGCTGCAATAAGGCAAGCAACCTTTTTAAAACTTAAAATGATCTTAGGCCGTCAACTAAACCATCGTAAGATTTTTAATGTTAGTAAAGAGTCAATGTGGTACATACTCAACCTGTCGCCTAGGCATAAAACTGCCATTGCAGATCGGCCACCTGTTATAGAAACCATCCAATTTTCATTTGCACTGATTTTGATTCCAAATTGGTGGCCCACTTGTCTGAGAGCAGTGGTAGTGTTGGGGAAAGTGATGCAGTGGAACTCATGTTTAACAACAGTATGTAAATAAAATCAGCCTGCCCATTCAGCCCAATTCACATTTTTTGGATTCCTGGGAGTCATTGCCCCACCAGTCACAATGTATGGCTCCTGTATTTAGCACTTAAAAATAAAAAGTGTTAGTCTCTAATCAGTAGGCTTTGACAAGGTTAAGAAAAAATCTTGTTAGTATGTACCATAAAGAAGACAGCAGAGCAAAAACTTTTCGGAGAAAATAGAAAGTGCAGCTTAAAGTTCTGAAGTACACATTAGGTGCTCTAAACTCTCGCAGACCGATTTAAAAAGAATAAGGATTACATAAGAAGCCAAATGATTCTATTTAATTCTGACACCTTGAAGAATATATTGAATGTTGCCAAACACAATTTGGTAATTTTATGATTAAGCTGTCAGTTAAAATCTGAGAAATCAGTAACTATTTTTGTAAATTTTATATTCAAATAGAACAGTTGAATTCTGTAGTACTTTTTAAAATCAAGATAAAATGTTGAGGCAATTTTTGTTCTAGTGATTTTTCACTCATTTCATCCAGAATACCTGAGCTTTTTTGAGCAGTCCTGCTCTGCAGAAACATACAACCTGGCAGACAATCAAAGCACAAATAATGCCAAATATCAACCTGCTACTAAAAAACCCTGAAGAGGTTTGTTAATGCAGCAGCTGCAGGAAAATATGAACATCACACAAGGCATGTTATACTTATCTCACTGCTGCTCCTGAAACTCAGGTGAAATCATTTTTTAAAAATATGTATCAAAGTAAATGTCACAGGAATCTGGCGATCATCTTCTTGATGATGGTGGTTATCCTTCATACTCATGGATTGTTGGAAAAGAAGTCAGACTTTATGACTGTACTATTAAAGCCAATACAAAACCAAAACAATCCATCTGGGGTAAAAAGTCTGCTGCTTTGATGTTTTCAATGCATTGGTGCTAATACTAGCTTATATCCCTATGCATTGCTGCTTATCAACTTGTATGATCAGCCACAAAATTTTCTCAGCTGTTGGCATTGATATTACATAGAGGTTGCGCTGGACCATGTCGTTATATCTCTTATTTCCCACTTAGCTTCCGCTTGCCCTGTCACACTTCTCTGTAAAAGATTGTTTTTGGCATTTGAAGTTTTTTTACATGGACAACATCCTGTGCTCTCTTTTGCATGGCTTCAATGTGGTCATACCATGTTTGAGGATTTCACAGTTGGTAATTCTGACCTGTCAGTTTATGCACACGATGGACCTTGGGTACTAAAGGTGGAACTAGTCAACCTGTCTGAATTTAAGAGTAACATGTAGGACTCTCATTTGTATAGCAGGGTGGTGATGACAACAGCCCTATACACTTCCAGTTTTGTACAAGGTTGATCCCATACTGGCTCCAGACATACTTTTCCCAGTTTTCTAAACACAAAGCTGATTTTCTGATACAAGAGAGCACTCCCCATCTATTACTGTAAGGAATCTTACAACACCAGGTTATAGTCCAACAGTTTTATTTGAAAATCATAAGCTTTCAGAGCTTACCTCCTTCAGGCTTACCTCCTTCGTCACTCACCTGACGAAGGAGGTAAGCTCCGAAAGCTTGTGATTTTCAAATAAAACTGTTGGACTATGACCTGGTGTTGTAAGATTCCTTACATTTGTCCACCCCAGTCCATCACCGGCATCTCCACTTCACATCTATTACTGCATCATTTGAAAACACACTACTCAGATACCGGAACCAGTTGACAACATGATCGGTTTTGTATATTACTTTCTTGGGGCTAATGGATGTGTGTACGGCTTAGAAATTCTTATGTTGCTCATGGGCGCAGACTGGAGGTGGAGCCAAATAACATGTGTCTGCAAGCTTGGAATGTTCAAGCAAATTCACCAAAAGGGTTGGTGAGTAACAGGATCTTCTACAGCAACCACATAGGTGCCTAACAATGTTTTCAGCCCAACAATGCATTGCAAATTATATCATCTGCGCTAGCACTGAAACATCACACATGCACCGAAGGGACGATGTGTAATGCATTATGCGGTGATTTAAAGTTTCCAAAAATCAGTGAATTTTTGAGGCCCAGCACAAGCAGTGCAATAGAGACCAGAAATTCGTACCATATGTGCAAAACACGGACAGTTGGCAACTATGCTCGCAGGCGACATATAAGGGACCCCATGTGACAGTGCGATGAAAACTTGGGATTATGGATATGTATGGGAGTTCGGAGGCTGCAGGGTGTGAGGGTGGAGCAGGGAGAGCACATGACCTGAGGCCGGGAAGGAGCAGAATGGGAACCTAGCTGACCCCAAGATCTGAAGCTGAAGTAGGGAATTAGTTCTACCCAAAGGCAGAAGGGGGAAAGCTTTTATGTTACAGGCCTCTTCACGCTTCAGGGCCAGGGGAACATCATCAATGTCTGGGTGCAGGGTGCTACTTAAGCTTTAAGAGGGCACGCAGACTCAGCTAGTGTCAGGACTGAGAGGTCAACTGATCTCCGGTGCACCATGTGTAACAGCAATACTCAGCAATCAGGTCATCTGTTGTCCTTGAAGTTGAGAAAAGCTACCTGCCCATTTAAAACTCATGCTCTCTGTCTGAAAAAAATGTACCTTTGTACCTCAAGACTTGGGTTTGGAAACAGGAGACTGATGATTGGACAGAGTGAATAAAATGCCTAAAGTGGAGTATTAATGGGGGGAGAGCAGGGAGAAAGGGAACTATTGTGGTTGCTGAAAATTGGTTAACATTCTTTTCCCCACTGATCTGATCTCGTCCATTGGATCAAGTAAATTATCATGGACCAATATTGGGATCCATTTGGTATATGGTGTAGTGTGGTTAGGTAATGTGGCTAGCATGAACTAATCAGCAAGATTACAGGCTCAATATTATATTACAATCACAAAGACACTGGATTTTTAATAGGTTTTCTCATGAACATATCAAATATTCATGGTGCTGTACACATATTCAGTGTGCATTAAGTAAACTATTTATGTCACTGTTTGTAAAAATACTGAAACAGTAAGGTATGTTTACATGCCTCTTACTAATGTTTGACCGCCCATCTAACCAAATGATTCCCCAGAATGATTCAAAATATAACTGAGAATCCACTCAAAAGGTATCAGGTTTTCACTTCAGCTTATCTAATACAGTACAAATAATATGACAAGTGGCAATGTCTTATAAAAAGAACATTTTAATTTTATTTTTAATACTATTTTTCAGGTTAATAACACAGCTAACTCACAAATATATTATAGGTATATAAAAGAACAACCTAACCGCAAATATTTTCCTGTGAACCACCAGCATTTTAAAAAATAAATCAACCAGCTGTGCATTTGCTCTCAGGACCAGTGAGCACTTCACCAGTAACCATAGGAACTCTGTCCTAATAACTGCCGTTGAGCATTCTGTGACATCAGCAACACAAACAAAACAAAAAAGATCGAACACCCTAAAGCCACTAACTTAACAAAATTGAATGAAAAACTAACAATAAGCCTTTAAAAGGCCACAAAAACAACACAACCACTAAAATAAATTAAAAAGCAAACCTATTTCAATAACCATACCATGCACGTGTTCCTTCAGTGCATCCTCTTTAATGACTATCCGCCAACTGATGTCACGTGCGCTGAAATGATCATACTGGGCTACAATTTCATAGTACTCTGATCCTCACAAGAATAAAGATGAAATTACTGAATATACTTTTGACTTGTGTAAGAGCTGTGCATGGCTTAAATCATCAATGAATTATATGATCCCTTCCACTCATGGATTGTATTCAACTAGAGAAGAACAAACTTGTATTTTATATAGCGCCTTTCACATCCTCCAGACATCCCAAAGTGCTTTACAGCCTTACTTTTGAAGTGTTATCAATGTTGTTTTGTAGGCAAATGCGGCAGCTAAGGCCCTACAAACAGCAATAGGATAATGACCAGTTAATCTGTTTTGGTAATGTTGGTTGACGGTTAAATGTTGGCCAGCACACCAGGAGAACTCCCCTGATCTTCTTCAAATAGTGCTATGCAATCTTTTACACCCACCTAAGAGGACACACTGGAGCTCATTTTAACATCTTATTTGAAAGATGGCACCTCCAACAGTACAGCAGTCCCTCAGTACTGCATTGAGGTGTCAGCTGGTGTCAGACTAGATATGTGCTCAAATTCTGGAGTGAGATTTGAACCCACAATTCTCAGACTCAGAGGCTATAGTGCTACCATTGATCTGAAGCCTGACACCTACTTCCTATGTAGCACATTTTATATCTCTAAAATATAAATAGATGGTTCTCTTTGTTCCAGCAACCACAGCATTTTGCCAGGGACAACTGCATCAGAATGTTGTGAAATAATCCAAAACTGATTTAAAAGTAGAGGTTTGAAAATATCTACACTGCTTATGCTGCATATCATTGTAAATACAGTATCAGGTGAAACACTGAAGTTTCATTATTTCCACTTGAAGTGAACTTACATTGATCTTTGAAAAATGTACATTTTAGCATGAAACAGACATGAAAAAGATTATTTAAGAGAGTAGACAGTGAAGTGTTCTGCTTTATCTCAAGTACCCACTGTGGTAGCTTACACAGTTTCACAGGCCAGTGGTTTGAGGTCAGTTGCTGTTTGGTTTAATTATCCACTGTGGAATTTGACGAGGCATCATTCTTTTCTGTTTCTTCAGTTTCAAGTCACATCTGGACAGGAACACACAGGGCTTGTGTCCATAATATCTTCCAAATGGACAGAGTTTGTCATATTTTATAAAATTCTACATTTTTCACAAACAACTTCAGCTTTCATACATTATATTTATCTTAACATAAGCTTGAACAGTACAATTCAACTTTCACCATAAATTTCATTCAGTGGTTTTAATTTCAAATAGATTAATTCTTTATACTTTGAATTCAAATGCACGTCATTGGATAGAAAAAGAATTTCACCTAGTTTTAATCAAGTCACATCAAGCACAGAAATAGGCCATTCGGCCCAACTGATCTATGCCAGCATTTACGCTCCACATGGGCCTCCTCTCTCGCTACTTCATCTAACCCTATCAGGATGCCTTTATACTCCTTTCTTCCTCATGTGCTTTTCTAGCTTCCCCTTAAACACATCAACGCTATTTGCCTCAACTACTCATTGTGGTAGTGCGTTCCACATTCTTACCACTCTTTGGGTAAAGAAGTTTCTCCTGAACTCCCTATTGGATTCATTAGCAACTATTTTATATTTGTGACCTCTAGTTTTGGACTCCCCTCACAAGTGGAAACACTCGCTCTACATCTACCCTATCAATCCCTTTCATTATCTTAAAGACTTCTATCAGGTCATACCTCAGTCTTCTCTTTTCTAGAGAAAAGAGCCCCAGCCTGTTCAACTGTTCCTGATAAGGATATCCTCTCAGTTCTAGTGTCATCCTTGTGAATCTTTTTTGCACCCTCTCCAATGTCTCTATATCCTTTCTTTAATATGGAGACCAGAACTGTGCACAATATTCCAAATGTGGTCTAACCAAGGTTCTATGCAAGTTTAACATAACTTCTTTGCTTTTCAATTCTATCCCTGTAGAAATTAACCCCAGGGATTAATTTGCCTTTTTTATGGCCATATTAACCTGTGTCACTAATTTTAGTGATAGGTGTATCTGTAATCCTGGATCCTTTTGCTCCTCTATCCTGTTTAGACTGTTATTGTCCAAGTAGTATGCAGCCTCCTTATTCTTCCTACCAAAATGCACCACCTCACACTTATCTATAATGAAATTCATTTGCCAATTAGGATGGAAAGGTTTAACTTCTTATTAAGATATATAGTGGGGGCTCTTGGAATATGGTCATCTATTGTACATTATCATAGCTAACACTTAATTGATGCTGTCATCACATATTAATGGCACAGAGTATCATGATGATTAGCATACACCTCTCTGCTAACAAAAGAAAATTGTAAACAATTTTACAACACCAAGTTATAGTCCAGCAATTTTATTTTAAATTCACAAGCTTTCGGAGGCTTCCTCCTTCGTCAGGTAAATTTACTTCGTCAGGTAACATTTACCTGACGAAGGAGGAAGCCTCCGAAAGCTTGTGAATTTAAAATAAAATTGCTGGACTATAACTTGGTGTTGTAAAATTGTTTACAATTGTCAACCCCAGTCCATCACCGGCATCTCCACATCAACAAAAGAAAAGGAATGACAGTGGAGGAAAAAAAAACTTACCTGCAAATTCCATAATATGTCTATTATATATTAAATTGGTAGATAGGGTGCACGTTTTATGAAAAGGTATATGTACCTGCACTACCTGTTACTCCTGTATGATGCGCTGTGATAGATACTTACAATATTAGAGTAATCATACCATGTGCTACACAATAGCTGCTATTTTATAGTTAGAGTATATTACCTTGAGATTGTGCAATCTACCTACCGGGTTCCCATACATCACTCAAAATGCTTTCTTAAATTTTTTTTCAGCTGACATTTTCTTCACTGTATTGGAAATTTCTAATGTCCAAAATAAAGGTTTACACAAAATAAGAAATTCAAAATATTAATATTTCACAATAGTATGATTAAATTGGTCCACTGAATTGTCTTTTGTATCTTTTTATGCCTTCATTAATGTTTCTATTTGAAGGCCTCAGCATCTCCGGAAAGCTTTGGTTTGGGCTTGATGTTTTTGTCTAAAGCTGTGACTGTGAGCTGAATTTGGATTGTGCAGTCAGAGCATGTGCAATGTACCTAATTACTTCAGATGCATCAGTAGTGTTCAGTCAACTATACTGAGGAGACATTTTTCTTAACCTCCTAGCACTTTCTGCCCATAGCTTTTCTTCAAATAATTTCGAAAAACATGAGGTCAAATTTCAAAACTTTAATGAGTGTGTGTTTTTTTTAAAAAAGAGGCTAAATGTGTGAGAATGAGTTAAAAAGTGTTCTGATTACATGCCTATTTCAACTTTTGTTTTGTGTTCTCTAAACTTTAAAAGGTGTATTCTACTAAGGGAGAGAGATAAAAGAGGGTGTGAGAAAGCCTGGGGTTAGAGAGAAAAAGAGGAGATGAGAGAGTACTTTCTTGATTTAATGCTACTTCAATTTTCAACAAGAAACACCAGCTAAATTTTGAATCCAACTAATTATTTCCACCCAACAGTTAGAAAAAGTCAATGGCAATCACATAACCAGTGAGGGTAATTTTCAATTTCACCATCTGGGCAGTAACCTGGCAGAATGGATCACCTGCCCATTATAGAACTTGTCCGATTTTCATCCCATTGATTTCAACGAAATGAAAAGTAGACAAGTTCTATAATGGGTGAGCAATCTGCTTAGGTGGTGAAGTTGAAAATTACCCCCTCTAATTTCTAAGACAAGAGAGAGGGGGAGACAGACAGAGAAGCAGGAGAGGACAGAAAGTGAAGCAAAAACAGTTAAGGGAAGAGAAACAGGGAGAGAAGCAACAGAGAAGAGAAGGAGAGACAAGAGCAGAAGAGGAGAGACAAGAGATACAGACATCAGAGACAAGTTAGAAAGTATCCATATTCTCTGATATCGCATGCAACACCATGGGAGATCAACTATTAGGAAAATAATCACATAATTTCAAAACATAATCTCATGTTATTATTCACGATAGTTAGAAACTACTTGAGCTTCACACTTGTAATTTATGATGTCATTTGAACAGCTTGAGATTACTGCTTTGTAATCACTCAATTGATAATATCCATTATTATTTTTTAAATAAAGAATTACTCACAGTTACTTTGATCAATTTATGTTCCTTTAACAATTTAGATGGTCACACATTTGATGCAGAACAATCAAGTAAAATTTAGCAAAAGAATAAAGTAATCAAGTTAGCTTCATAGGAAGTAATTCATTTTGTTTCTAAAATACTCATGTTAAAGTTCATTTTAAAAAGTAGCTTTGCACAGGAATATATATATTTTTCCTGATAGGCAGTTGGGCTTTACACTTACCAAATGTAGCAGCCCACCAAAATAATTTGGAATGTTCTAAGTGAATCTTTTTCTTCTCTTCCCTTGGAATTACTTCTAAATCAGCAGATTATGTAGTGCAAACAGGTTGCTTTTGCACTACTTTGTGCAGAAATTTAAGCTTTATTACTATGTTGGGAAATTTTTGCTTAATTTCTGCACAATAAACTACAAAATATTTCAGATCAGAATAGACAGCTGCTAAAACATTGAAATCAAACTATCTTAAACTGGTGACATGGAGTTATGCTGAATTACAACCTATATCTCAATATCAGCAGTGCTTTCCTTAGGAAAGATGTACCATATCATGGGAAAATGGAGTTTCTTTTTTTCTGATGGTGTGTTGCCTTTACACTGCACAACATGTGTAAAGACATTTAAACCCTGCAGAAATCTTGCAGGTATTAGCACACTCATCTATGAAGACCCTGTAAGAATTTAAAATGACATGGAGACATGCAATTTTAAACAGGAAACACTGGGCCACTGCATCTAATTTGCTTAAGGAGATCCCTGATACAGTCCAATGCTTTTATAATGAAATCTTATTTGTCATAACAAAATGTCACTACATTAGCAACTGGTTCATTGAACATTACCATCTGACAGTTTGATGGCTTAAAGACAGGAAATTCCAGTGCTGAATCAGATGACATATCTGCATATAGATTTTCAAAATCACACCATTTTGTAAGTGTTGTGAATTAAGTGTGGAGATAAAACCAGATTGCTGAACACTTTAACTGGACACACCAGGTTTTAATGATTGTGATGCTTCTTTTATAATGTGCTAGGGCACAGTATTGATTCCATTTTCAGCAGCGATAAAAGTAGCTGTGTTTACACTGTCTGTCAATCTGAGCGTAGGAAAAGCAGAGCTCTGTGCATGCAAACCCAAATGTTCTGTTGGTGAGATTTCTAATTTACCAATCATTTTGTTGCAAAGGTTAAATATTACATTAAGCTTTTGCTCTTCCAGTATTAACACTAAATAATGACTGAAATATATCATTCATACCATTTAGTATCTATCAAGTGGCAAAATCCCTGTGATTTGCATATAAAAATCACTGAGTAACACAGGACTACATAACTCAAACTTGAACAGTAAGCGTATAGGCTGATGTCATAAATGTAATTTAGTGATTTATCTTTTTGTATGAATTATTTTTTTTTAAACAGGAAAGCAGACAAAAGCATGGAATAAAGTGGCAGTGCAGAACTCAAAAGATATAACTACAAAGTTATCAAACCTCAAGCAAATGAAGAGTTTTGAAAAATCCCTCTCACAAGTTGGATTTGTAGTGTAGACTCCCAGAAACAGCAGTTACTGCTGTGTCTTATTCCTTCAAGAAAAACTTAATATGTTGTTTCAAAACGGGATTGAAGGTAATATGAATACATACAAGGGTAATTTCAGTGATCCTGTGCTCCCAGCAGCGCACAGCATTCGAAGGGAACACAAGCCAGAGGATTGTGGCTAAAGTATAGCCCTATTTCTCAATTGCATTCTCCAAGAAAAACTTCCTGCTGGGATGGTGGAATTGTTGAAATGTCCTTTATAGCATCAGTTGGTAGCATTCTTGTCATTGAGTCAGAGGGTCCTAGGTTCAAGCCCCACATAATCTGGGCCACGGGGGAAATTGGCTGTTGTGTTTGCCTACTAAATAAATGACTATTTCACTGGCTTTAAGCGCTTTTGGGCATCTTGAGGACATGAGGAGCAAAAATGCATTTTTCACTCTCTTTCTCTCTTACATATGGACAGAGCAGATCAAATATACCATGGAACACAGCAGCTCCTTAGAACCAAGAAAATGTTATATGTGGGAAACAATGGTCAGAGTTGAATAGTGCAGAAATGCACATACAATATTGACATGGGGTGAATAGATATACTGGAGTTTTGCATGATTGGACTTGGAGGTCAAGTAAAAATCATGCAGTTTTTTCCTTAGAAGATGAAGGAAGTGGTGCTGAATCCATGATAATGTAAATTGAGCACGATCTTTTTTTAAAATTCGTTCATGGGATGTGGGCGTCACTGGAAAGGCCAGCATTTATTGCCCATCCCTAATTCCCCTCGAGAAGGTGGTGGTGAGCCACCTTTTTGAACCACTGCAGTCCATCTGTGCAACAAGCAGGCTTAATGAATTGTGTGGATTTTTCTTATTTCATACTTTTTTATGGTCTGAAAGGGAAGGTAAGTGTAGTGGTAAATGTTACAACTATACATGCAAAGTTTTTACCTTTGAATCCCAGGTACCCTGTTAGAAAACAATTGACCTCCAAAGATTGCAAAAACTTGGTTCTACTACTGAGCTCTATACATTCCTCATTTTAATAAATGCACTGTGTGATGAAGCCTATTGGTTCTTGTCTGCTTCTCAACATTTCTTTTACATCCAATTGGGTGTGTTTTCAGACTGATCGTGATCCATATCTTTCAAGATACTGCTCCTTTCAGACTAAATGTAGGGTAAGAATCAGAACACAATGTTGTTTTGCAGCTAAAGTGGAGGATATGTTGGGCTTCTTAGTGGAGTCCTTTAAATAAGAATATCTGGAGAACAAGGTTCAAAAAAAGTCTAAGCATCTGCAACCCATGTAAGTGCAAGATCATACAAAGTAATATTGTGATGTTTTGGGCAGGGGAAGACCATCAGGTTTGTCATTGTGATTCTAGAACTAATATTCCCTTTCCCATTTACTAACAGGAATTAATGCAGTTCTTTTTTAAAACCTGCCATGGCGTTCTGTTCTACTACCTTTGTGTGGTAATCCATTCCACAATTCTGTCATCCTCTTACTAAAAAAAAGTTGTAAACAATTTTACAACACCAAGTTATAGTCCAGCAATTTTATTTTAAATTCACAAGCTTTCGGAGGCTACCTCCTTCCTCAGGTGAACGATGCGGAATTCGGAGGCTACCTCCTTCCTCAGGTGAACGATTCCGCATCGTTCACCTGAGGAAGGAGGTAGCCTCCGAAAGCTTGTGAATTTAAAATAAAATTGCTGGACTATAACTTGGTGTTGTAAAATTGTTTACAATTGTCAACCCCAGTCCATCACCGGCATCTCCACATCATAAAAAAAAGTTGCCTGGATTTCTTATTTTGATTTGACACCCTTAAGAGCAAAGAAACTTGTATTTATATAGGCCTCAGTATGTCCATTCAACTTTTTGTCTTTTCCAATATTATCTTTACTGGATTTTTAAAAATATATAGGGTCAGATTTTGCTGGAGCGGGGTATCTTGCAGCGTGCCCAGTTAGACTTGCTCGTGCACATTTAGGTTTTAAAATTTTTTGCCCACAAAGTTGTTGGAAGTGCGAGCTGATAATGCCACAGCGAGGGCATCAGGACTTCTGGGACCTTGGTGAATATTAGGACAAACAATGAATGTCCTTAATCAATGAGATTAAAGGATTGAGAAATATACAGGAAGGACTGAGAAGGAGGGTGAATTAGAGTGGGTGAATTCAATGTCAAATCAGGTACAGAAAGAGAAATAATGAGAAGGAAAGAAAGGTCAGATTGAAAGAGAGAGAAAAAAAGAGACAACGGAAAACGAAGAAAAACATTTTTTTTAATTTAAAATTTGACATTTTTAAAATCTCCTAAAACAATTCACAACCTGAACGAATGAGACTCCACACTTATAACTGTTTACTTTCTGGGCAAGAGAGGTTGATTGGCAATTAAGAATTAACACATCTTCAAAAGGGTTCTTACGCTGTTAATTACTAGACTTAACTTTCTGTGGTGAGTTTAATGGGCAAATGCAGCAACTTCATGAAAATCACAGGGAGGTTAGTGCAAGATGCCATTTTCGTGATGTTAACAGCGGAGCAGCACAAATCAGCCAGCAACTTGTGGTGATCCAAAATTGGCTCAGTAACAGGAAACAAAGGGTAAAAGTCGATGGATGTCTTTGCGAATGGAAATCGGTTTCCAGTGGCATGCCACAGGGCTCAGTGTTGGGTCCCTTGCTGTTTGTGGTATATATTAATGATTTGGACTTGAATGTAGGGGGCATGATTGGCAAATTTGCAGACGACACAAAAATTGGCCATGTAGTTGATAGTGAAGAGGATGGCTGTAGACTCCAAGAAGATATCAATGGGTTGGCGGAGTGGGCGGAAAAGTGGCAAATGGAGTTCAACCCGGAGAAGTGTGAGGTAATGCACTTAGGAAGGGCAAACAGTAAAAGGGAATACGCAGTAAACGGGAATATATTGAGAGGGGTAGAGGAAGTGAGAGACCTTGGGGTGCATGTGCACAGGTCCCTGAAGGTGGCAGTACAGGTAGATAAGGTTGTGAAGAAGGTATACGGAATGCTCTCCGTTATTAGCCGAAGTATAGAATACAAAAGCAGGGATATAATGATGGAACTGTATAAAATGCTGGTAGGGCCACAGCTGGAGTATTGTGCACAGTTCTGGTCACCACATTACAGGTTGGATGTAATTGCTCTGGAGAGAGTACAGAGAAGATTTACAAGAATGTTGCCAGGGCTTGAAAATTGCAGCTATGGAGGAGAGATTGGATAGGCTGGGGTTGTTTTCCTTGGAGCAGAGGAGGCTGAGGGATGACTTGATTGAGGTGTACAAAATTATGAGGGGCCCAGATAGAGTAGACAGTTACCCCTAGCGGAGAGTTCAAGAACTAGAGGACATAGATTTAAAGCTGATTGGTGGAAGGATTAGAGGGGAAATGAGGAAAAACATTTTTACCCAGAGGGTGGTGGGTGTATGGAATTTGCTGCCCGAATTGGTGGTAGAGGCAGGAACCCTCAACTCTTTTAATAAGCACCTGGACCTGCATCTAAAGTGCTGTAAGCTGCAGGACTACGACCGGGTGCTGGAAGGTGGGATTAGAATGGGCACCTGGTTGTTCTTCGAGCCGGCGCGGACACAATGTGCTGAATGGCCCCCTTCTGTGCTGTATCTTTTCTATGGTTCTATGGATTCGCTACAAATTACTGGACGATTTGCGTCGTTCAGACGCCATTATTTTTTCATCAAAATCTGGCCCATAACACATCTGTAATATTAAACTCAGCTGGTTATCTCAACATTAAGTCAGCAGAGATGAAACAGGGCATATTGTCATTGTAATTTGAAATGTTAATCAGTAAATAATACTGAAACAGCCCTTATCAAAGTCACAAGTGACATCCTATGTGACTGTGACCATGGTAAACTACCCCTCCTCATTCTTCTCGACCTGTCTGCAGCCTTTGATATGGTTGCCCACAACATCCTCCTCCAACGCCTCTCCTCCATCATCCAGCTGGGTGGGACTGCCCTCGCCTGGTTCCATTCTTATCTATCCAATTCGTAGCCAGGGAATCACCTGCAATAGCTTCTCTTCCCACTTCCGCACAGTTAGCTCTGGAATCCCCCATGGATCTATCCTTGGCCCCCTCCTATTTCTCATTGACATGGTGCCCCTCGGCAACATCATCCAAAAACATGACATCAGGTTCCACATTACACTGATGACACCCAGCTCTACTTCACCACCACCTCCCTCGACCCCTCCACTGTCTCTGATTTGTCACACTGCTTGTCCGACATCCAGAACTGGATGAGCAAAGGATTCCTCCAAGTAAATATTGGGAAGACTGAAACCATTGTCTTCGGTCTCCACCACAAACTCTGTTCCCTAGCCACCGATTCCATCCCTCTTCCTGGCCACTGTCTGAGGCTGAACTAGACCGTTCATAACACTGGCGCCCTATTTGACCCTGAGGTGAGCTTCCGACCACATATCCGCTCCATCACCAAGACTGCCGACATCCACTTCCATAACATCACTCGTCTCCGCCCCTGCCTCAGCTCATCTACTGCTGAAACTCTCATCAACGCCTTTGTTACCTCTAGACTTGACTATTCCAATGCTCTCCTGGCCAGCCTCCCATCTTCCACCTTCAGTAAACTTGAGCTCATCCAAAACTCTGCTGCCCGTATCCTAACTTGCACTAAGTGCTGTTCACCTATCACCCCTGCACTCATTGACTTACATTGGCTCCCGGTCTGGGAACGCCTCGATTTTAAAATTCTCACCCTTGTTTTCAAATCCCTCCATGGCCTCGCCCCTCCCTATCTCTATAACTTCCTCCAGCCCTACAACCCTCCGAGATCTCTGCACTCCTCCAATTCTTGCCTCTTGCACATCCCCAATTTTAATCGCACCACCATTGGTGGCCGTGCCTTAAGCTGCCTAGGTCCTTATGAGCTCTGGAATATCCCTCCCTCAGCCTTTCCCCCTCTATACCTCCTTTAAGACTTTCCTTAAAACCTACTTCTTTGACCAAGTTGTCCTTATGTGGCTTGGTGTCAATTTTGTTTGATAACTCTCCTATGAAGCACCTTGGAACATTTTATTATGTTAAAAGCGCTATATAAATGCGAGTTGTTGTTGTTGTTGTTGTTGTTGTTGTTGTGAGCCACGGGAGATTGTTTTATAAAATCTTAAACACTTCACACCACTGTGACAAAATGGTTCCCTCTAAGTGGTGCAGTGCTGTCAGGGGCTGTTTTTATGGAGCAGTACATGTACGTGCACACACGATGGGCAGGTGAATCAAAGCAGGATCCAACAGAATCCAAGGCCACTTAGCCAATGGGGTAACTAGCTTGAAAGTGAACCTATGCCTGGGAAGCCAGTAAGGTTTCATCTTTGTTAGTTTTCCTGAAATGAAAGTAATCTCACTGTGAAAACTACATTCTACATTGTATTGTATGTAGAATAAACCAGTTTATTGGTTTATACAGCACTTTTCAGTCCACCTGGGCCCAATTATCCCTGTACTCTTTATCCCTATTGGAGCTGAATACTGCATGTGGCTTTGATTCGCTGTGCGCAATGCCACAGGAGATCAACTAGATTTTCAAAAAGAGGGATATGTTGTACTGTTTATGACAAATAATTGACAACACCTGGTGCAATGTTATACACCATTGCTTTACACTGTCTATACCTAAAGTGTTAATATGAATTAGGAAGCATCACACCTATATAATAGTAAGTTCCAGCTGCAGCCATGCAGTCTTTTCAGTCAAACTAATTTATACTCAGACAATGGCATCGATCTTTCCCTACTGACTGAACCCTTCAAATGTATTAGAAGCATCCTATTTTAAGTCAAAGTCATTACCTAGATTATATAGACAGCAGTGTGAATATAACCAGTAAAAAGTCAGATCTGTCACTGCTCTGAATTGCAACTTCCAAAGTCAATGAATTTTAAATAACTGCAACTGTATTGATCCACATAATGATAAATAAGAACAAATATGTTGAAAACATGCCAAACAGTGAAGACTCTCTCTCTGCAGTGCCAATTTACATTTTCATTCTCAGGTCTTGCGTCTCACCTTCTTTCTAATTCCATATGACTGTGGCTCTCTACTTACATCCTTCTAATGACATCAAACACAACCTTCTGTCAATGTCTAATCAGTTGCCAAAAAACGAACCACGTATTTTACTCATTCAGATCAACACAAGTGCATTCACATTATCTCAGTCTATTGTAATAACATAACAACTGTTGACAGTGGACCACAGTAATATTTCACATGAGATTTTGAAAAAATTATAGGACTAAAATTTGCTTAAATACCAGATTTCTGTACTTCCTGTACAGAGCTTTTAGGTAAATTCTTTTGTTTAAAATGCAAGATTAGATAGTACAACAGACACAGTAGGCTCAATTTTGAAATGGTGGCGGGTTGGGAGCGAAGTGGGGGGAGCGGTGAAGGTGCGCGTGGCAAACCCGAATAAACAAACCTTACCGTTTCCGATACGATTGCATCGTAATTGATGGTGATTAACGTGCTCGCCGGGTTTCGCGCCCAGCAGCCAGCTCCTGATTGACAGGCTGGCTGCCATCAGGAGCTGCAACTCAAGGAGGAGGTGGGGAGGGGGGGGGGGGGGGGGGGAAGAGGAGGAGAAGGAGAGAGAGCGAGAAGTCAACCAGCACTCCAATGGAAAATGGGGAGGGGGGGGCGGGGAAGAGGGGAAGATCATGGGCGGGGGGGGGGGGGGTTGGTGAGAAGGGAGACATTGGACATCGGAGCAGGGTGGAAAGGTAGATTGATTTTGTGTTTTAACTTCTTGCAATGGTTTTTTATGTAATTTATTTAGTTGCCTTTTGACTGATCCGGCCCTAAAAGCCTTGGGAAAACCACCCAGGTAAGTTAAAAATCATTCTAAGTACGTAATCTGTCACAGGTAAAGTGCCTTAAATATCTCAATGAGGTACATCTGGCTCTTTAACTATCATCCCGCCGGCCGGATTCGGGACGCCCGCGGGCACACAGGTGCGTCCGTGGGGAACTCTGAAGTCGGAGGGTTGGAGCCGGGCTCCGAACCCGAACAGGATTTCCGCGATTTTCGGAGACCCCCGCCCCCAATGCACCCGCATTTTCCCGGGAAAATTGAGCCCAGTGACACATAGGCACGTGCATGGGCAGCTTAATGGTGAGTTATGTAAGGCTTTAATGAAAGATAGAGTTTGAAAGGCATTAAAATCAAACATACTTAAATTGTTTGTGTGAAATACATTTTATATATTCTTAACATTTTACCATAGAGCCAGACTATGAAAAAATATTTTTTCTGACTTGATAAGCAAAATTGATAAGAATCTTAGATTCAAAGATCTTCACAAACAAATACATTAACTATATCAACCTCAACCCCTTCCCTGACATAAGCCAATAAATACATAGATTTCAGCAAAATATAATTAATACCATCCAGATTGTATATGTTTGAATACCATTAAAATAACAGCGTAAATTGCTTCCTATGTCATTTGCACTAATGGCAGGTAACTTGGCAAGTCAGTGAATGGATTAAGACTGCTACCTTTGTGATTGGCTGCAGAAGACAAATAATACAAGCTTGTCAGACATCCACTGGTCCAATTTTTTTTATACTGCTTTGTTCAACAAAAATGCTAATATTTATTACTTTGTAAATAAGCAAAAGCCTATTTACAAAGCAATAAATATTAGTACTATTTATGTTCAATTGGAAACCAGTGAAAATGTAACCACGTAAGTGATTTTACAAATCAAAATTACACATGAAGCAAAATTGTGTCCCTGTTTTTCTTACACTGTATATCTCACAACTAACATGATAGTCTAGAAATGACTGCAAAATTAGCATAACAATGCTTGCATTCGTGTGATCTTCCTTTGTCTGCAATTTTAACGGCAGCTTTAACCCATTTAAAATAAATGGATTAAAATAGCAAACAAAGGACCATCAGACAATGCAATAATATCACAAACTATAATTTCTAGGCTAAGATAATCAGAAATGGATCAATATTTTGACTACATCTGCTGGTCCAGAAAATTTTAGTAAACAATGCATCATTCTAACTATTATGCTAATAGAGTTTCACAGATGTCAGTTAAATACCACGTCGTAAAAACGCAGCTTCTCATGCATAGTATGGAATATTTTTTTATGAGGCATGACTTTACTATGATATTAATATACAATTTTATAACTGAGCATATTTCTAGAGTGAAGTGTACTTCAAACACTAGCAGTCTTTCTATCTAATAATGTTATCTCACTTATACAAGTAAAAGCTTTAAAGAATTTCACTTCAGAATATGTTTCAACATATTGCCATCAGCCTTTCTTAGCTGCCATCTCTTATATCAAAAGAAGAAAATCAAGCATTGTAAACAGATGGGGAAAGGTTCAAGGTATTAAATCCCAAATCACCAACTATGCCAGACCACCATCCTTTCATAATTCAGCCCCTTCTGTTGGAGATCTGAAAATATATTCCAGACAGATGACATGTTAACAGAATCATTTCATGGTTCAGTGTTTTCTCAGTATGATTTATCTCCATCTGCAGGTATTGGAGGTCCCTATTCAGGAGATTTATGAGTAGCGTCCAAGAATCCATTTTAATAAGGGAGACATTGTGCCACATGGAGAAACAAAACATTAATGTCTGGCTCAAGATGGGTATCCAGTTTGTGTTTGTAATTTTTTTCAATTATTATCTTGATTCAAAAAAGGATTAAATAAAAACATTTTCAATATCTGTATCAGCTCAACAATCTTCCAATTTAGCTGAAACAAAATTTGAGCAAAATGTATTGCAGAAATAAATACAGAAGCACATACATTTAAAGTCGGTTTCTTTCACGTGATACCCTGTCATCTTTTTGCTCTAGAAACAGCTTCAAAATAGGACCTGGTCTTTGTAGTAATTTGGAATTTCATCTGTTTGACAGAACTTGTCAATATTGCAAATCTGTATTCTCTTCTCTAACTTCAATTCTCATGCCCTGTTTTACACAAATGTAGAAGAAACAAGATAAAGTACTACTGAATATCAATTTTCACACACTATGTCATGTTCATTTCTAGGTTCTGGGTACGGTGGATCGAGATAACATTGTGATGCAGAGATGCTGCCACCTAATCTAAATATGAATAGGAGCTAATCAGAAATGTAAATTGTAACCAAAAGGACCTGTGATAATAACTGTATGATGGCGGAGATAAAAAGGTCAAGGCTTGTATTATTACAGCTTTTAAATTCTCATCAGCAATAAATAGCTACAAGGAGGAAAAAGGCAATGAAGAACAAGTTATTTCTGATATGCAATGATTTGGACTCTGGCAAGAAACAATCCTCGACAGCCAGTTTTTCATGCTTTATCAATCATCTATTCCATTAAAATAGGATGCAAAATTAGTTGCCACTTAGTTGTTCAATTGCCAATCACATCACAAGCAGAGTGAAAATTCATGCATTAATAGTAATAAATAAATGATAGAAAAATAAACTCATTTCTAATTCTGGAAAATAACTCATTCTATAAACACAGCTAATTCCTTACCCCCACCATGCATTTCCCATTTTGTCTGCAACATTTCTGAACAGAGAATTTTACAAAATGCACTTCACATTTTAATAAAATCTAACACAACTGGGTGAAATGTTAAGATCGATATTAGTATTTTGATTGTTTTTTTTCTCATTTACAATTCTGAGACTGTGTGAATATCTGTGGGCAACATGGATGCAATACAAAACAAGCTTTAAACAAGGCACTGTTTACATTTAAAGAAGATAATAAACACAAGAAGAATTTCATTGCCAAAAATTCAACAGAAGTCTAGTCATTTCTTGCAGAGATTCTTTTCTCTCAGTGACGTACATATACTCTTATTTTTGTTATTTACAAAATAACTATTTTATTCTGCATAGAATATACATACTTAAAAAAATAAACTGACTAGACAGTGCTCACAAAATTTAGACCAATATTTTTCAACATAAGCTGGTCAATTTTGTCACCTACAGGTATTCTGTTTTAACTGTACAAAACCAGCATACAAAATTCTATGAACCTGCCCATCATTCAGACCCAGTTAATGGATTAAATATTCTTTCATCATACTAAGCTTTTCCTTTCATTTTGGTAAACTGTCTTTGTATTAATTTTTTGGCTCATTAATTCCTCCCCTCTTCCTTCCATTAAATTGTCAACATTGCCACCTGGACTATGTTTCTTTCTTCAGACAAAGGACAGGGGGCTGACTAGCTAGAGTCTGGACCACAGACTGACAATCTAGCCAGATATCAAAAGCTGTGCATCTATGGAGTAGGATTGATCATAAAGCTTTGCTTCCTCTCAGAATTGTACCACAACACCACTGCAAACTGCTCTATTTAATGGATTGATTGAGAGCTTATGAAACTTGCACACTTGGGAAGATCGTGTTAACACAACAGTCACAATGAGAATTCAAACTCAGATCCTCTAAATAGGAAGCGTGTGTTGTATCAGACAAACCCAACATTTAGTATCTGAAGAGTTACTATACAACTCATTGCCAATACTTCATTTAACAAAAATAGTTAATGACTCTACATGGGGAAAAGATTTTTTAATTTCTTCTTACTATTTGCATATTTTCCAGCAAAGATTTTCCAGATCTTCATATTATATAATTGTTCACATTGAAAACCATTTTTCTGATTTCATAATTGTTATAAATTTTCATACTTTATGCATAGGATTGTAATAGCCAGTAATTCTGAAATAGAACTAAGCCAAGAGAGCCATCTAGTGACATACCTTGGAATCTTAAAGAGTGCTTTCACAGGATGCAGATCAGACAAAGGTGGCTCACCATCACCAAGCTCAATTGCTGTAATACCTAATGACCATACGTCACATCGGGTATCGTATGAGTAGTCAAACTGTTGTTCACAAGCAATGACCTGTCAATTAATAATATATTAAACTTCACAAGTTTATTCGTAATCCTACTGGTAGGTTACATTCACACATACTAGCATTTTGTGCTTTATCAATTATGTGAACGAAGCAAAATCAAATTTATATCACAACTCTGACATAGGTCATCGCAAATTACCTAGGAGCACAGCATTAATTATTATGCCGGCAAATACCACATTTACAAAAGAGAAAAACTGATGATTAGTATTCATTATGTCAAACTCTTTACACATAGCACAACTCCAGCCATAAGCCATTTCACATTTTTTCCCTAACATTACTTAATTATATATAAAAAATCTTCTAAAATGAAACTAGAGCATATTCTTCCCCATTATTTATGCTTAAGGATATTTCTAAGGCACTTCATGCATATACTCACATTCATATAAACCAGACTCTGTGCACTTATTTCACTGAATAACAAATCTGGATATATTCTACTTAGCTATTTTTACAATCAATTCACCAGAGATCACCTCCCAATTTGGAACTTTTGTTGACAGGAGGTGAATGGGATCATTCAAGTATCTTCCTCTGGAATATGTATAATTATTAGTTAAACGGGGAACTCACATTTCTTTTTCATATGCAACCTTCTCGGTACACCAATGATTTATTCCGCTGTGCAAGATCAACTATAAGAATTTCAGAGTGCTCACATAATGATTTGGACTTTGTCTCCACAATCTGTTAGCCTACTACATGAACATTTTCATGGATATGTGTATCGGCACAGTGCTTTGTCTTTTATTGCTCTGCTTCATGTGTAGGCTCCCAGCTAAACATAGCTTATTGGAAAATTGTCATTACTGAAGACATAGTTGCAACAGGAGGGACAGCACTATATATTTGCTAATTTGCCAATACTCACTATTGATAAAATAAATGCAACTAATTACTCAATTTGCTTGCTTAAAATTGAAACTACAAGCACCTCTCTGCTTCTCTGGAAGCTTTAACATAATCTTTCAAAGTCATTTTTTTTCCAATACCAAGCACTGGACAAACTGGGAGCTTTTTACTACAAATGGAAATGGTACTGTGACTATACATGCTTGAGTCACATCTACATGCTTACAACACATCTACATCTGTGTAAAAATTAGGATTACAGAGTTACACAAAAAAAACCTTTGGTCTATCATTTCGGAAGCGATGAGTACTGCTCAAGTATCATAATGTCCTTTAGGACACAGGTTTTCAAACTGGGATTTGCGAAGGGATTCCGAAGGGGTCAGAGGTTTATCAGAATTCTGCCTTTCTGGGGTTGGGTATAGTATTCACTGAGAGCGCAGTGCCTTGATAAGTCTGTGTGATATTTTCTACTGTCTTTCAGAAATTATCACAGAGACCATAGATCTAAATCAATATTTGCAGGTGGTCCTCCACAAAGAAAAATTGGAAAAATGTGTTCTTGAATTAAGTGCTTTTCAACGTTATCGGTATGACGACATTAACTTAGGCAATATTCAAGATTTTGATAATCCAGTGTGATTGCCTTATATTTTTGGATATGGAAACTAGCTGGCAGCTATTTAAAAATCAGACAACTAGCTCTCCATGGCCTAGTGAGTAAAGGCACCACTTGGTCTACGCACTAAGCCATACGGACCAGAAGATCATTGATTTGAAACCTAGTAGGTGCTCTCGGCTGGGGCAGCAGTAGGAGAGCTACGGTTGACCTCACAGCTATTGATTATGGGAGAATGAAAAATAATCAACCAGGGTTTCCACTCCTAATCAATATCCAGCAACCTTGCTGGAATCTGTTTGTCAGATTGGGCGAAGTTGCCATACCCTCCACAGTCGAACAGCCAAATAACATTGTTGAGGCTCACACATGAAAATGGAGCACTTTGGTACCTGTAGAAAGGTACCACAGCAAAAGTCAGAATCTTTTGAGAGGAAGACAAAAGTGGATAAAACTGGCAAAATAAAAAGCTGGAGAGAAAATGGTGACAGGAAAACATCAGTTGATATGCCATTTACTGCCCATATCATTCCCTGAGCTCAAATTCTTATGAAATACAGGAATCCTATAAATCTGGAAATCTTGGTTTAGGTTATAAAATAATCTTGGGGTCTTAACAATTTATACACCACTCAAATTTCGTTATTACCGTTTGTGGCAACAGACCATTCAATTATACTACAGCCACCATTCATCATTTATTTCACAGATTTTATTCACTGAATACTTTATGAAGGACCCTAATGGTTATAGTTAGCTCGCCTGCTGGGATTCTTCAATCTCATTGGTGCATATAGGCTAAAAGACAGTGAACTGTAGCAAGATTGTAAAACTAAATACATTCCTTCCACCTCAAGTCCTAAGTTTTTTTTAGTTTGACCACAATATAATAAAATAGATACTCAAAATCCATGCAGCATCCAAAATGTCTCAAACCAAGTGAAGCCATAATCTTATTAACTAAGTTAGGCTCTGTTTATCCCATTCATTACTACAAGCTGATTTAGAACACAAACTGGTGTGCTCAAGATATCCAGCAGATAGGAAGACATAAGCTTGAAAGCCAATGTAACTGTCAAATTTGAACTTTGAAATTCAGGTTTTCACCTATGCATTTTTTAACCTGAATTCATTTAGTTACCAGAACATTTATGAAGTGCAAAGATTATTAATTCATGATTCAAGTAAGAGACATAGATTGATATTATAGCCTTAATGACATTTTTTTTTAAGGGTTCTCTGACTTTATTTGCCTTCATTCCATCTCCGGCAACATAGCTTACTAAAGTTTATTATGTTAATCAGAAATTACTGCTAAAATTTCACAGCAAAGTTGTCCTCAAGTTAACAACCAAAAATTCCTGAATGATCAGAATTAATTTGCACCGAATGATGATAATAGGACGTAAACTAAACTGACTTCCAGCCATTAAACTTGAGCTGACCATCAATCCCAAAATAGTGGCAAAGAATTGCAAGAAATTGGTTTGATTAAAAAGTTCCAATTACTGAAAAACGCAGATTGTGTTTCGGACAGCTGAGTTTCATTGTATGTTACTGCGTAAAGCTGTTGGTGCAAAATATACAGTCAAAAGATGGGAATCATTTAAAATAGATTTGGAGGGAAAGAGGATAAAACTTTGGTAAACATCAGTAAGCAATTAGATATTGCTGACCAAGAGGCAGGAAGAAATAATTTAATTTAGGGTATGGAAATAAACAAAATTGAACATTTTCATGGTTCCAATCCTACCTGTCCCAACTCAGTCATCACATCTCCAATGTTTTCTCCTCCTTTGGTCACATAGTCACCTCTGATGTGTCACAGGGTTCCATCCTTGGTTTCCTCCTATTCATCATCTACATGCTACCCTCAGCAACAATCATCCAGAAGCATGAGGTCAGCTATCACCACCAATGACTCAATGGTGCATGCTATACTATCCAACTGCTTGCTCAATTTCAAGCCCTGGATGATCCAAAATGTATACAACTCAATGTTAACAAGACTGACGCCAATTTTTTCAGCTGTCACCTGCACCTGTACCAACCTCCTGGCTGCCACTCAGGCTGAACCCAATGATGCACAGATATAGCATTCTGTTCAAACAAGCCAAGCTTTAAACCCCAGGCATTTCTGCACAACTGCCCTCTTCTAGAAACATAGAAAATAGGAGCAGGAGTAGGCCATTCAGCCCTTCGAGCCTGCTTCACCTTTCAATATGATCATGGCTGCTCCTCTTTCTCAATACAAAAGGCATCAAGGGATATGGGGAAGAGAGCGGGAATATGGTATTGAGATAGAGGATCAGCCATGATCACATTGAATGGCGCAGCAGGCTCAAAGGGCTGAATGGCCTACTTCTGCTCCTATTTTCTATGTTTCTATATTAACACCATATTCCCGCTCTCTCCCCATATCCCTTGATGCCTTTAAATATATTTAAGAAGAAGCTAAATCTATCCAGCTCCTTCTTAAATATATTCAGTGACTTGGCTTTCACAGCGTTCTGTAGTAGAGAATTCCACAGGTTAACCACCCTCTGAGTGAAGAAATTTCTCCTCATCTCAGTCCTAAATGTCCTACCCCGTATCCTGAGACTGTGACCCCTCGTTCTTGACCCCCAGCCAGGGGAAACATCCTCTCTGCATCCAGTCAGTCGAGCCCTGTCAGAATTTTATATGTTTCAATGAGACATATGATTAGGTGAATGGGCAAAACTGTGGCAAATGGAATTCAATGTAGACAAATGTGAGGTCATCCACTTGGATCAAAAAAGGATAGAACAGGGTACTTTCTAAATGGTAAAAAGTTAAAAACAGTGGATGTCCAAAGGGACCTAGGGGTACAGGTACATAGATCATTGAAGTGTCATGAATAGGTGCAGAAAATAATCAACAAGGCTAATGGAATGCTGGCCTTTATATCGAGAGGACTAGAATACAAGGGGGCAGAAGTTACGCTGCATCTATACAAAACCCTGGTTAGACAGCACCTGGAGTACTGTGAGCAGTTCTGGGCATCGCACCTTCGGAAGGACATATTGGCCTTGGAGGGAGTGCAGCGTAGGTTTACTAGAATGATACCCGGACTTCAAGGGTTAAGTTACAAGGAGAGATTACACAAATTGGGGTTGTATTCTCTAGCGTTTAGAAGATTAAGGGGTGATCTGATCGAAGTTTATAAGATATTAAGGGGAACGGATAGGGTGGATAGAGAGAAACTATTTCCGCTGGTTGGGGATTCTATGAGTAGAGGACACAGTCTAAAAATTAGAGCTAGACCTTTCAGGAGTGAGATTAGAAAACATTTCTACACACAAAGGGTGTTAGAAGTTTGGAACTCTCGTCCGCAAATGGCAATTGATGCTAGCTCAATTGCTAAATTTAAATCTGAGATAGATAGCTTTTTGGCAACCAAAGGTACTAAGGGATATGGGCCAAACGCAGGTATATGGAGTTAGATCACAAATCAGCCATGATCTTATCAAGTGGCGGAGCAGGCTCGAGGGGCTGAATGGCCTTCTCCTGTTCCTACATTCCTATGTTCCAAGTTCCTAGATGCCCTCTCATTCTTCTAAACTCGAGTGAATACAGGCCGAGTCGGCCCAATCTCTCCTCATATGACAGTCCTGCCATCCCAGGCATCAGTCTGGTGAACCTTCGCTGCACTCCCTCTATGGCAAATATATCCTTTCTTAGGTAAGGAGACCAAAACTACACACAATACTTCAGGTGTGGTCTCACCAAGGTCCTGTATAACTGCAGTAAGACATCCTTGCTCCTATACTCAAATCCTCTTGCAATGAAGGCCAACATACCATTTGCCTTCCTAACTGCTTGCTGCACCTGCATGTTTGCTTTCAGTGACTGGTGTACAAGGATACCCAGGTCCCTTTGTACATCAACATTTCCCAATCTATCACCATTTAAATAACACTCTGCCTTTCTGTTTTTCCTTCCGAAGTGGATAACTTCACATTTATCCACATTATACTGCATCTGCCATGTATTTGCCCACTCACTCAACTTGTCTAAATCACCTTGAAGCCTCTTTGCATCCTTCTCACAACTCACGATCCCACCTAGATTTGTGTCGTCAGCAAACTTGGAAATATTACATTTGGTTCCCTCATCCAAATCATTGATATATATTGTGAAGAGCTGGGGCCCAAGCACTTATCCCTGCGGTACCCCACTAGTCACCACCTGCCACCCCGAAAAAGACCCATTTATTCCTAATCTCTATTTCCTGTCTGTTAACCAATTTTCAATCCATGCCAGTACATTACCCCCAATCCCATGTGCTTTAATTTTGCGCACTAACCTTTATGTGGGTATTTATCAAAGGCCTTCTGAAAATCCAAATAAACCACATCCACTGGTTCTCCCTTATCTATTCTACCAGTTACGTCCTCAAAAAACTCCAGTAGTTTTGTCAAACATGATTTCCCTTTCATAAATCCATGTTGACTTTGTCTAATCCTGTTGATATTTTCTACGTGTCCTGTTATCACATCCTTTATAATAGGCTCTAGCATTTTCCCTACGACTGATTTTAGGCTAACCGGTCTGTAATTCCGTGTTTTTTCTCTCCCTCCTTTTTTAAATAGTGGGGTTACATTTGCCACCCTCCAATTTGGAGGAACTGTTCCATAATCTATAGAATTTTGGAAGATGACAACCAATGCATCCACTATTTCCATGGCTACCTCTTTTAGTACTCTGGGATGCAGATGAGCAGGCCCTGAGGATTTATTGGCTTTCAGTCCCATTAATTTCTCCAGCACTATTTTCTTAACAATACTAATTTCCTTTAATTCCTCCTTCTCACTCGTCCCTTGGTTACCGAGCATTTCTGGAAAGTTATTTGTGTCCTCTTCCGTGAAGACAGAACCAAAGTATTTGTATAATTGCTCTGCCATTTCCCTGTTCCCCATTATAAATTTTCCCATTTCTGACTGTAAGGGACCTACATTTGCCTTCACTAATCTTTTTCTTTTTACACACTTGTAGAAGCTTTTATAGTCCGTTTTTATGTTCCTGGCAAGCTTACTCTCATACTCTATTTTTCCCCTCTTAAACAATCTCATGGCCCTTTTTTGCTGAATTCTAAATTGCCCCCAATCCTCAAGCTTGCTACTTTTTCTGGCAACTTTATATGACTCCTCTTTGGATCTAATACTATCCTTAATTTCTTTTGTTAGCCATGGTTGGGCCCCTTTTCCTTTTGTGTTTTTGCGCCAGAAAGGAATGTATAATTGTTGCAATTCATGCATTCATTCCTTAAATGTTAGCCATTGCTTCTCCACCATCATTGCCTTTTAACAAAGCTTTCCAATCTATTACAGCCAACTCACTCCTCATACCTTCGTAGTTTCCTTTGTTTAGATTTAGGACCCTAGTTTCGGATTGGACTACTTCACTTTCCATCTTAATGAATTCTATCATGTTATGGTCACTCTTCCCTAGAGGACCCTGCACGACAAGATTATTAATTAACCCCTTCTCATTGCACAATACCCAATCTAGGATAGCCTGTTCCCTGGTTGGCTCCTCAATGTACTGGTCTAAAAAACCATCTTGTACACACTCCAGGAATTCATCCTCCACAATATTATTGCTAATTTGGTTTGGCCAGTCTATATGTAGATTAAAGTCACCCATGATTACTGTAATACCCTTGTTACATGCATCTCTAATTTCCTGTTTGATGCAATCCCCTACATTACCACTACTGTTTGGAGGCCTATAAACAACTCCCACCAGTGTTTTCTGCCCCTTGGTGCTTCTTAACTCCACCCAGACTGATTCTACATCTAGATTTTCTGAGCCAATATCCTTTCTCACTATTGTTCTGATTTCATCCTTTACTAACAATGCCACCCCACCTCCTTTTCCTTTTTGCCTGTCCTTCCTAAATATCAAATACCATTGGATATTCAGCTCCGAGCCTTGGTCAGCCTGCAGCCATGTCTCTGCAATTGCAATTATATCATATCCATTTACATCTATTTGCGCTGTTAATTTGTCTACCTTATTACGAATGCTTTGTGCATTCAGATACAGTACCTTTAGATTTGTCTTTTTAATGTTTTTAGACATCTTAACATTTCTTTGTACTATGGCCCTGTTTGTCTTATTACCATTTTTTCTTATCTTATTTGTTAGTGCACTCTTTTGTTTGTATGCTCTGTCCCTTCCTGACACAATCTGGTTATCCGCACCCCAGTCACTTTCCTGCGCTGCTTCGGTGTCTTTTCTTTTTAGCATTCTAGATTTCTCTCCACCGGGACCCTCCCCCCCCCCCCCTTATTTAGTTTAAAGTCCTATCTACCTCCCTAAGTTATTCGATTCGCTAGAACTCTGGTCCCAGCATGGTTCAGGTGTTGTCTGTCCCACAAAGGTAATAATCCAGAGATTACCACCTTTGTTGTTCTGCTTTTTAATTTAGTCCCTAGTTGCTCAAACTCTCTCAGCAGAACCTTTCTCTTAGTCCTACCTATGTCATTGGTACCTACATGGACCACGACAACTGGATCCTACCCCTCCCACTCCAAGTTCTTCTCCAGCCCGGGGGAGATGTCCTTAACATTGGCACCGGGTAGGCAATATAGCCTTCGGGACTCATGCTCCTGGCTGCAGAGAACAGTGTCTATCCCCCTAACTATACTGTCGCCTACTACAGCCACCTTCCTTTTTACTCCCCCCACTTGAACAGCTTCCTGTACCACGGTGCCATGGTCAGTTTGCTCGTCCTCCCCGCACTTGTCCACAAGGGTTGCAAGAACCTCAAATCTATTGGACAAGCGCATGGACTAAGGCGCCTGCGATACTACCTTCTGGATCCCCATACCTGCCTCACTCAGTCACACCCTCCTGTCCCTGACCATGTGTCAATTCTAAAGTATTTAATCTATCTCTGGAACACTGTCTACTTACACCGTACCTCATTCCCACTGCCGTTGAAACTCTTATTCACAACATCATCATCAAAGGATTGATTTTATCAGATGTTCTTCTTGCAATGTCCCCCACTCCCCTCCTTTGCAAATTTTGACCCCTCGTCTATACAAAATACCATATGCATCTTCTGAAAGCTCCAGCTCCTTGGGCCCCAGCAAATCGAATTTAAAAACCTGTTCTTCATCTTCAAATTTCTCCATGACCTTATTCACCCTATTTGGAAAATCTCCAGTCCTACTTTCCAGCCTGCATGCTCCTTTCCTCAGAAACTGGGTTACTGCTTGTTCCCCGCTCCCTCTGCTCCACCATCGGAGGCTGATCTTTTGGCTACTTCCTGCCTAGAGAATCCTCTTTGAAAAATCATTTTCTCTTTCTACCTCCCTCCTTTCCCTTAAAGCCACCTATAAATCTGTCTCTTTTCGAGCTCCCATGCCCCAGTTCTTTCACTTCTTGCTTAGTGTCCACCTTTCCCCCTTGTAAGGTCCTCCAAGATATTTGTCTACGTGAGGAGTGCAATATAAATGTACATGTTGTTGGTGGGAATGTAATTTTGTTGTTGAGGTAAATTTTCTATTATAATTCTGGAATATTTGTTAAATAACATTTTTGTGTTCAAAAACTAGTAATTTTTAAGCTTGACCACTTTACAAATTAACCTAAAAAATGACTTACTGATTGTGTGTTATTTGCAATAAGATTTTAACGTTCTATGTCACTGCATGCCAGGTTAAATGCTACATTGATCACAAGTTGTGATGGCTATTTATTGTGTTGCTAATGTACTTCACACAATTAATTAATTTTGAAGTGCAGTGACTATAGGCAAACAGTATAGTAATGTTACTTTCTTTGCTTATCTTTTTTGTGTCTTACAAAACAGTTGGCACCTTTACAAGAAATTCAATTGCTATGTGTATTAACTGGTTTCTGATTACTAATTAAAGCTGTATGATAAAAGATTAAAAGAATGGTTTAGTGCTGCACATTGTTTATAGAATCACTTCATAGTGCAATTGACATTGTATACTTGGATTTTCAGAAAGCTTTTAACAAGGATCCACATTAACAATGCATGGCTAAGGTAAAAAGACAAAATAGGAGTTCATGTATAACATTGGTTAGAAAATGGTCTTAAAAACAAAAAAAAACGATAGCCATATATGGGTTCTCCAGGTGTCAATCTTGAAACTCCATGCCATTTTTAAGATATATTAATGATTTAGCCATGAGTACTATAAGCAAAATGTCAAAGTTTGCAAATGATGCTAAAATCGAAGGTAGGCAAGAAATAGGGCCAACCAACCAGATTCAAAAGGATTTTAATCTTTTAGGTGACTGGGCCAATAGATGGCAGATGCAATTAAATGCAGATGACTGTTAGACAATCATTATGAGAACAGGCAACCAAAAGAGGAAAGGAGCGATTTTAAGCCTGCCCACCTGGTAAAAACCAGGTGGCCAGGCAGTTAAAATTGCCCGTGGGACTTACCCGCCAATCTCCCTCTGTCTTCCCGCAAGTTCCGATCTTTACCTGCTCTGCTGAGCAGACAAGATGGACAACCGCCTGATGCCAGCATGGTCCTTCTTTAAATATGTAGATTAGGCTTCGATTGTGTCATCAGGGCCCAACTGCAATTTTAATTAGAGGCCTGCGTGGGGAAGCCGTTGTGGCTTCCCCGCCAGGCCAACCTAACAGGAAGACGACCTGGGGCCAGAAGAGGCCCAAAAAGGTAAATGTTTTTCCTTTTTCTCCCCCCACTTTCCTTGCAGAGCCAGAAGAAGCAGAAGTGCTTCTCTGGGCCCCACAAAGAAAATTTATGCCTCCCCTACACCTGGTTTCCCCACTCCCCACAACTATGAGGCCCACCCGAACTCCCTCCCAACCACTGGCAGGGACAGAGACGGGGCAATGTTACGGAGGTGGAAGTAGGTGGTCTTTGTGATAGAGAGGATAATGGGGTCAAACAGGACGCCGAGGTTGCGAACAGTCTAGTTCGGCCTGAGACAGTGGCCAAGGAAGGGGATAGAATCAGTGGCGACGGAACTGATTTTGTTGTGAGGGCCTAAGCCATCTTCCCAATATTCAATTGGAGGAAATTGTGGCTCATCCAGGACTGGATGTCAGACAAGCAGTGTGAGAACAAAAGGAAGTGGAGGGGTTGAGAGAGATGGTGGTAAGGTAGAGCTGGGTGTTGTCAGCATACATTGGAACCTGACGCCATGTCATCGGATAATGTCACCAAGGGGCAGCATGTAGATGAGAAATAGGAAGGGACCAAGGATAGATCCTTGAGGGATTCCAGAGGTAATGGTGCAGGGGCGGGAAGACAAGCCATTGCAGGAAATTCTCTGGCTATGACTGGATAGATAGGAATGGAACCAGCGAGGGCAGTCCCACCCAGCTGAACAACGGAGGAGAGGCGTTGGAGGAGGATGGTGTGATCAACTGTGTCAAAGGCTGCAGGCAGGTCGAGGAGAATAAGGAGGGATAGTGCACCATGGTCACAGTCAAGGAGGATGTCATTTGTGACTTTGATTCAGTACTGTGGCAGGAACGGAAACCTGATCGGCGACATCATCCAAAAACACAATGTCAGGTTCTACATGTACCCTGATGACACCAAGCTCTACCTCACCACCACCTCTCTAGATCCCTCCACTGTCTCCAATTTGTAATGCTGCTTGTCTGACATCCAGTAATGGTTAAGCAGAAATTTCCTCCGACTAAATATTGGAAAGACCGAAGCAATTGTCTTCGGTTCCAGCCACAAACTCCGTTCCCTAGCCGCTAGCTCCATCCCTCTCCCTGGCCACAGTCTGAGTCTGAACCAGACCGTTTACAACCTTGATGTCCTACTTGACCCTGAGACGAGCATCCGACCCCAAATCCAATCTATCACCAAGACCGCCTACTTCCACCTCCGTAACATCATCCATCTCCACCCCTGCCTCAGCTCAACTGCTGCTGAAACCTCATCCATGCCTTTGTTACCTCTAGACTTTACTATTCCAATGCTCTCCTGGCCAACCTCCCATCTTCCACCCTCCATAAACTTGAACACATCCAAAGCTCTGCTGCCTGTATCCTAACTTGCACCAAGTCATAAGGACAGTGGTGAGAAAGGATCTTGGCTCGGAGGATCAGGAGGTAGAAATGAGAAATAACAAGGGGCAGAAAACACTGGTGGGAGTAGTTCATAGGCCGCCTAACAGTAACTGTACCGTTGGACAGAGTATTAATCAAGAAATAAAGGAGCTTGTAACAAAGGTAATGCAATAATCGTGGGGGAACTTTAATCTTCCTATAGAAGAATGAGAGGTGATCTCATTAAAACATACAAGATTCTGAGGGGGCTTGACAAGGTAGATACTGAGAGGTTGTTTCCCCTGGCTGGAGAGTCTAGAACTAGGGAGCATAGTCTCAGGATAAGGAGTCGGCCATTTAAGACAGAGATGAGTGGGAATTTCTTCACTCAGAGGGTTGTGAATCTTCGGAATTCTCTACCCCAGAGGGCTGTGGATGTTGAGTCGTTGAGTATGTTCAAGGCTGAGATAGATAGATTTTTGGACTCTAGGGGAATCAAGGGATATGGGGATCAGGTGGGTAAGTGAAGTTGAGGTCGGAGATCAGCCATGATCTTATTGAATGGCTGAGCAGGCTCGAAGGGCCCCAAGGCCTATTCTTGCTCCTATTTCTTGCTCCTATTTCTTATGTTCTAAGTCTTGTTCACCCATCACCCCTGTGCTAGCTGACCTACAATGGCTCCATTTAAAAAATTTTCGCCCTTGTTTTCAAATCACTCCATGGCCTTGGCCCTCCCTATCTATGTAATCACCTCCAGCCTGACAACCCTCCAAGATCTCTGCGCTCCTCCAATTCTGGCCTCTTGCGCATCCCCAATTTTAATCACTCCACCATTGACATCTGAGCCTGTGAAATGCCTTGGGATGTTTTACTACGTTAAAGGTGCTATATAAATACAAGTTGTTGTTGTTGTTGTTGCTCAAACATGGAGTTGTGGGGCAGATGGACATGGATTTGGGTGGTGACAATACGTTCAAGGACTTGAGAGGAAAGGGAGGTTGAAGATGGGCTGACAAGGACAGAGGGGTGAAGGTTGGTTTTTTGAGGAAGGGGTGAGGATGGCAGATTTGCCTGCACCAATTGTGCTGGTTATAGGCAGCTCGCTGTTTGGCAGGGCTGTAAATCCATTGGGTCTGGCACAACTTAGCTCTTAGAGGAGTGGTGCACTTTTCATTACTAAGGCAGCATCACGTCAGCCAGGGCACCCCAATTCTCTGATACAGCCTTGGAGTTCCTCATGGAGCAAGTGAAGAATAGGAAGGAGGTCCTCTTTCCTTCAGATGGGCAACGGGTACCCTGGCAAATTAGCCTGCAGCAATGGAAGAGGTGTCTGATCAGGTCAATGCCAAAAGCACAGTTCTTAGGACCTGAACTTTAATGACCTTACCAGGATTATCAAATATAAAACTCTTCTTCACACTCCTCCCTTACTCTCTGCGCAGCCCTATAACATCAGACTTTAGCCCCAGCAATCGCAATCCTTCCCTCCCTGTTTCACAAGCCTCTCCTCCAATCACTTCACTATAACCCCTTCTGCTTGCACTCATACACTGAACACCTGCTACTGCCCTCACATCAACTTCCCCCTTTTGCTCACACTTGCTGCTTCTTCCCTTCAGCATCCACGCTATGCTAAGCTGCATCACATATCTTCAGAACCCTTCAACAGGGCATATACAAATCCACTTTTCATGCAAGAGAAGCTGGCATACAATCAAAGGGAGACCTCAAGAACAGAAGGGGGCCCCACTATGTTGCAAACTTTAACTCCAATGGAGGACGCCACCATCAACATCATTGGCAGGAGGAAACGCAGCATTGGAGATGGTGAGACTGGGGGCCACACACAACAGGGTATTTGGGCATTTTCCCATCCTTTCTATAGGAATGCTGGTCAATCAAGGACACTGAGGCAATTGTCATGCCCTTTCACTAATTCAGCACTTGGCAAAGATCAAAACTAAATGTTTCTGGTCTCAACTACTGACTGAGCAAATACACAGAGCCAGCTAAGCCAACAGGGGAGCCTGTTGGTTTTAATTGTTATTTTGGCATACTACTTTTAAGCATTTCACGAAAAAGGCCCAGACAAAATGTAGCAAGTATCACAGTCTGTGTGGTAGGACAGAATCATTTAAGTTTTGCATCCTACATTTGTTCCTGGCTAGAAATAAGGAAAAAGCATCTCTATTATTGGTCTAAAGGCTGTTGAGTTGTTTCAAGATAAGAAAATTTATGAAAGTTTGAGCTGTCTCAAATTAAATGCCCAGTCAACCAATGTCCACAGCACAAAGCAACCTTGAATTGGCATTAATTGGTCACTCTGCCTCAGACAAAAAACAAGTCAGATATCAAAACACCAAGCTGGTACACAAGTAGTCCTCTTTTAAGATTGACGTTGAGGTACGTATTGAAATAACGTAAACAGCACTCAGTATTACAGGTAGCCAATGCCATACCTAACCTATTCATGTTCCCTTTCTTAGCATTATTATACTTAGAGTTCAGGAATTGATGTATGTAAAGTAACATATAAAAGTTAAAACCCAACCCACCTCTGGTGCCATCCAAAAGGGTGTACCCACAGAAGTGTTTCGACGTAATCTAGCATTTGTAAGCTTAGCGGAGACACCTGTTTAACAAAAGAGCAAAAATTAATATTTTGATTCAAAAAAAAGTTATATTGTAGCAAATCAGCAATGAAGTGGTTAAAATACTCACTTTAATGTTTGTTGGTTTGCAATCCCAGCACAGGCAGCTATTTAAATCTACCAACCATTTGAGAGAGTTTCAGCAGCTCTTGATAAATCTCAAGATAGCAAAATGTTTCACCAGGGTAAGGAAAAGAGACTGACACAGACTAACATACCACACAAGCTGAACATTGAACTGCACTGACAATGGTTGTCATGGAGAAATCCCAGCCTCACGGGAGGACATGTAGAGGTGAACAGCCTTGTGTGTTTATTACCTTAAATTAGTAAAATGCAGTGATTACCAATTCTCCAAGGCATTTCTGTTCTATATTTTCCCACTTTCAACAATTTACCTTCAGGAAATCAGGAATTAAATGGAACAGTTATATTTGGCGTGGAGTCCATTTTACCTTCTGCGCAGAGGGACTAGTATTGCCTTAGGCTATTTAGTCATTTAACAGAGAACTATCATTCCTGTTGAGGTGCAAAAAATATCAAGTATCAGGATGTAAAAGAACAAAAGCTGCCATGAAATAGTTTCCTCTAACTGTACCATAAAGCTTACCAATACGGACAAGTAAATAGAACACTTTTGGTGGCATTGTGTGAGAATTGTTTTACTCATCATTTTATTTTAGGAACAAGCAGTTCTTCCAAAATCATTGAGCAGACAGATTATCTGGTAACAGTTCCTTAGGTACTCCATCTGTTAAATCCAATCCTTCGACACAAGCAGCAAAATATACTTTGCCTGTGGCGTCACAGAAAAGCTCATGCTGTCTAAGCGGGCAATAAATTGCAGCCTTCGGCTAAACTGCAAACTTCAGAGAAAATAAATGGGAAGTAGTCATTACCAAAGTCAACCAGCTTGATTCCTCCTTCTGTTGTCAAGAGAATGTTGTTGCCCTTGACATCACGATGAATAATTCTGTTGTTGTGCAAATGCTGAAGGCCCTGCAGGAAATACAAAAAAGTTCAAATAGGTTTATGCCAAAATAATTATCCTTTATGAAATAACTTAAATTAAGCCAATGTGCACATGCATTAATGAAATACTTAGTAACTGTACTAAACTAACAATCTACTCCAGCCACAAGTTCATTATCTGTAATACTACTAAGTAAAAAGAAAATGTACACAATAGAGAACAGACATGCTCTGTTGTTGCTTAGTTCTGATGACCATCCTTACCAAAAGTGCCCCATACAAAATGTATGAGATTAGTACTTCGTCCATGCATTCACCACGCTTGAGCAGATTTCTGATGAGTTCAGTGACAGAACCTCCATTGCACAGCTGTGAAAGAAGAGTCAGAAGCATTTCTATTATTCAGTATACTCATTTTATTTTTAAATTTTCATTCTAGCACATTGCTAAAAAGTGAGTGTTATATGGGGAAAATGCTGGCAAAATTACATTAAAAGGTGACATTAACCTACACAGCAAGTTAATCTTAACCAACTAATAAAATATCCTGATTTTAAAAAATACTTTGAATATTTTATGTAATAGACTACGATGCTACTTGGTTATATATTGTGAATTGTAATAAATTGTCTATTCAGATAACAGCAGGTTTAAGTATGAACAGTGGTTCATATTTTGTCCTCACTATGTAACAAGGGTAGCATCATGTGACATAGCTGGCACAGCAAAATACAGATTATCAAATGACTCTCTTATACTTGTTAATATTACAAAAGAGGAACACTGCTGCATGGCTCACCATATGTCCTCCATAATCCAACAGTTCACATCCTCTTAAACTGTATTATTCAAAATGCTATACTGGGGCAGCACAGCAGTGCAGTTCATCAGAACACTGAGACAAGGTACCACTGAATAGCAAGATATAGACTTGATCTTCCACGCCACTGAGTTCCAATCTCAGGTGTGACAGTGTCAGAAGTACCACATGAAGGCCTGGTACTGTCCCACAGAGAAAGAAGACAATCATAGGAAGAGGTGTCCCAGCTGATTACAACACTAATTGATGTATGGGAGCAGGATGCTTATCTCCTATCTCGACCATTACCAAGGGAGAATTGACAATGAAGAAAAATAGATTATCTGTCTTGTAGGCTCATTCTTCAAAAAATACACATCTTCCACATGCTATAGAAGCCATGTTTCAATGTTCTAGGGCCATCATCTCTTTAGTATGCACATAAAAATATCATGAAATTGTAGATTGGCAGTCCTTCACATGATCTCCTACTCCTTCCCCAGGGCCTGCATCACTGGGACAGTGTGTATGGATCTAAAGAGTCTCTTAATCCCAAATCTAATACCCTGAAAGGTGAAAGGACAGGTGGATGGAATTGTGGTTTGTGGAGGGCATATATCATTTGAAGAATGAAGGCACTACAAGGTAGACAATCTATCTATCTTCTTCAAGTATCCTTCACGTAACACTGGAGCAAGCCAAGGTAATACAATTTAAAGGAGGGTGTGGAAGGCCCCTGTAGAACGATCATAACATCAACTGCCAGAATGGATCTATCAAGGTCATTGTAGTATACAGCAGCCAAATCAAGATAATAATGCCTGGTAAATGTGTGAGGATTATTCTTTATGGCAGACTTTCAATCAGGAGTTGATTGAGAAATATCAGGAAGCAACACTGCAATGGATGTATCCTGCTCTAACCCTCTTCACTACAAAATGGTAACAGTGGGAAATGCACTCAACCATCTACTTAGCTATGCAGTTTGGGCACAACTTTAACTTGGCTCTTTGCGCTTTAGAAAACAAAGAACACTCAAGGACGAAAGACAAAGCAATTCAGGGCTCTATGAGTACAGTGCAGATAAAATAATAGAATAATTTCTCAGCACAAATTAAGCTGAGAAGCGAATACCAGGCAGTTGATACACATGTGGAATATTCCATTATCTCTGTGTAAGTGGGCATCCCTACCCATTAGGAATGTACCCATTATCACCATTAGCTACAAGGGGAAACTGTAGTCGGGGACATCCTACAGAACATTAGCCTTTTGTAGCCATGATGCAAGATGCAGATACAGAATCCTTATTAACTGAAAAGGGAGTTGAACAACATGCAGCTTAGTGTCTGTTACATGCCAACACATACCTAGGGGTTGAGGTGATGTGATACACTGTGGGACCAAATCAACACCATCTCAACCCTCAGGTGTGCTTAGAATATGCTCTGGTGCATGTTATCCTTCATCTGTCTAAATAAATGTCTTGTATATGGCACATACTTAGAGGTAGAATTTGACTTCTGGGTGGCCAACCGATGGAGATTATACTGTCCTAGGGACTTGGTAATAATGGATTCTGGAAGTACGAGGGGGGGGGGGGGAGGAAATGGATATTTGCAGTAGAAGGATTTAGGAAGAAGTTTATAAAAGGACTACCTAGAGACAGCAAAGTTTTTTTAAATTGTTCCTTGGAAAATAAACAACAGCATATTTGATTATATTCTCTGTCTAGAACGGTAAATAAAGATGCAATTAGTTTAATAAACCTAAGTGGTGTAAATAAACAACCCTCCCACAATTAGCAGTTGTCTCAGAAAGAGGAAAGAAGCTGATCCCAAACAATTTTTAACTCCATTTTTATTTTGGCCATAGTGTATAAAAAAATTATCATCTCTTATTTATAACATTTTATGGCTCTGGTTATTGTTGTTCCAAAGAAGAAGGGTGGAAACTGCAACTGGCTTCATGGGATCTTTTGGTCTCACACAAAAAGAATTTCTCCACAGGAACTAGAATTCTCCAGTGCTTACTATCTGGTCACGTGATGTAGGATTTCCTGGTATCATCATATCAGAAGGAAACGTCTTTCAGGTACTGCCCTGAGAAAGGGGTATTGGGTCTTCTCCTTGAATCTCAGTAGTCCCTTTAATAATAGTGCTCCCACAATTGCATTAAGTAGAGGATTCCAGGATTTTGTCCCAATGATAATAAAAAGAACCGCTGTATTTGTCCAAGTCAGAATGGTATTTAACTTGGAGGGAAACTTGAATGTGATAGTGTTCCCATGATCTTGCTGCTCTTTTCCTTCTTGGTGATAGAGTGCATAGAGCTGAGAGGTGTTGTCGAAGTAAACGTAGTGAGTTCCAACAGTGCATTTTGTAGATAGTACATTCTGCAACCACAATGCACCATTGGTGGAAAAGGTGAATACGGAATCCAGTAGCAGAGAATTAATCAATTGAACTGCTCTGTCCTGGATGATGTTGAGCTTCTTGAGTGTTGTTGCAGCTGCACCCATACAGGCAGGTACAGAGTCTTTTACTTTTCCCCCCAGCCAGGGATGCTATCTGGTTTGATCATTATCCAAAGGTTTCAGACACCCCAATTTGAACCAGCCAAGCTGGGAAATGCTTTCCAGACAGTGACTGGGATAAAATTAATTTAAATTACTCGTCAGGTTTCCATCCCTCCCACAGCACCAAGACATTCTCTGTGACAATGACCATGGTGCATTATTCCTTCTCATCCTCTTCTCGGCAGCTTTCAAAACAGCTGACCACAGCATTCTATTCCAATGCCTCTAATCTGTGGACTGCCCTTAATTGGTTCCACTCTTACCTATCCAATTGTAGCAAGAGCCTCTCTAGCAATGGATTCTCTTCCCACTACCATACCACCCCTCAGGAGTCTCTCAAAGATCCATTGTTGGCCCCCCTCCTTTTCCTCAACAACATGCTGCTCCTTGGTGACAAAGTTTACAAAATAGGGCCAACTTCCACATATGTGCCAATTCTTCATTAAGTTTGAAAGTGATGTAGTTCAATCCAAAACTAGGGTCTTAAATCTAAACAAAGGAAACTACAAAGGTATGAGGCGCAAGTTGGCTGTGGTTGATTGGTATGATGGTAGACAGGCAATGGCTAGCATTTAATGAATTAATAAATAATTTGCAACAAATATATATTTCTTTCAGGCACAAAAACCCAACAGAAAATGGTCCAACTGTGGTTTAACAAGAGAAATTAAATATAGTATTAAATCAAAGGAAGAGGCATATAAAGTTGCCTGAAAAAGCAGTAAACCACCTGAGGATTGGGAGCATTTTAGAATTCAGCAAAAGAGGACCAAGAAATTGCTAAAGAAAGGGAAAATGGAAAATGAGAGTAAACTAGCGAGAAACATAAAAACAGACTGTAAAAGCTTTTATAGGGTATGTAAAAAGGAAAAGACTGGCAAAGGCAAATATGGGTCCCTTAAAGACAGAGATGGGAGAATTTACAATGGGGAATAATGAAATGGCAGAGAAATTAAACAAGTACTTTGTGTCTGTCTTCACAAAAGACCCAAAAAACCTCCCAGAGAACCAAGCGTCTGGGGAGAATGAGGAACTGAAAGAAGTTAGTATTATTAAAAAAATAGTACTAGAGAAATTAATGGGACTGAAAGTCAATAAATCCCAAGGACCTGATGATCTACATCCCAGGGTTTTGAAAGAGGTGGCTATAGAGATAGTGATGTCAACTTCCAAAATTCTATTGATTCTGGAACAGTTCCTGCAGGTTGGAGGGTAGCAAATGTAACCCCACTATTTAAGAAAGGAGGGACAAGCAAAAACAGGGAACTACAGACCTGTTAGCCTGACATCAATAGTAGGTAAAATGCTAGAATCTAATATAAAGGTTGTGATAACAGAACACTTAGAAAATAATAGGATTTGGCAGAGTCAACATGGATTTATGAAAGGGAAATTATGTTTGACAAACCTACTGGAGTTCTTTGAAGATGTAAGTAGTAGAATAAATAAGGGGGATGTAGTGTATTTGGATTTTCAGAAGGCTTTCGATAAGGTCCCAGGAGGTTGGTGAACAAAGTTAGAGCACATGAATTTGGGGTAACATAATGGCATGGATCGAGAATTGGTTAACAGAGAGTAGGAATAAACTGGTCTGTTTCAGGTTGGCAGTCTGTGATTATTGGGCTACCGCAGAGATTGGTGCTTGGGCCCCAGCTATTCACAATCTAGATCAATGATTTGGATGAGGGGACCAAATGTAATATTTCCAAATTTGCTGATGGCACAAAACTAGGTGGGAATGTGAGTTGTGAGCAGGATGCAAAGAGCCTTCAAGGGGATATAGACAGGCTAAGTGAGTGGGCAAGAACATGGCAGATGGAATCTAATATGGAAAAATATGAAGTTATCCACTTTGGTAGGAAAAACAGAAATGCAGAGTATTTTTTAAATGGTGTGAGATTGGGAAATGTCGATGTTCAAAGGGACCTGGGTGTCCTTGTACATGAGACACTGAAAGCTAACATGCAGGTAAAGCAAGCAATTAGGAAGGCAAATGGTATGGCCTTTATTACAAGAGGTTTTGAGTACAGGAGTAAAGATGTCTTACTGCAATTATATAGGGCCTTGGTGAGACCACACCTGGAGTATTGTGGACAATTTCAGTCACCTTACCTAAGGATATACTTGCCATGGAGTGAGTGCAACGAAGGTTCACCAGACTCATTCCTGGGATGACGAGATTATCGTATGAGGAGAGATTGAATAGACTAGGCCTGTATTCTCTAGAATTTAGAAGAATGAGAGGTGATCTCATTGAAACATACAAAGTTCTTACAGGGCTTGACAGGGCAGATGCAGGGAGGATGTTTCCCCTGGCTAAGGAGTCTGGAACCAGGGTTCACATTCTCAGAATATGTGGTTAGGCCATTTAGGACTGAGATGAGGAGAAATTTCTTCACTCAGAGGGTGATGAATCTTTAGAATTCTCTACCCCAGAGGGCTGTGGAGGCTCAGTCATTGAGTACATTCAAAACAGAGAACAATAGATTTCTGGATATATTAAAGGCATCAAGGGATATGGGGATAGTGCAGGAAAATGGCATTGAGGTAGAAGATCAGCCATGATCTTGTTGAATGGCGAAGCAGGCTCGAGGATGGCCTACTCCTGCTCCTATTTATGTTCTTATGTAAAGACACCCAGTTCTACTTCTCTCGACCTCTCCACTGCCTATTAAACTGTTTGTCTAACATTCAGTCTTGGATGAGTTCCAACGTCTTCCAACTCAACATTAGGAAGACCAACACAGCTGGAGTTTGTGGCTATTTTCTCTTGTCTACTTTCAAATAACCCATAATCGCAAAAGTGGGGGTGGGGGAAGGCATAGCACAGTACTGAACATGGCCTCCATTACTATGTGCAAAAAGTCTTGAAGCAGCAGAAAGTTCTGAAGCAGCAAACCTATTTTATTGATCCAAAAAGTTAAAAATAAACACCTATCTTAACAATACCAGCCTGCTCTTTAAGACTGATGACACCCAAACAGCAATTCAGGAATTAGTAGCATCAGGTATTTATGGGTGCAGTTTGCCCCTGAACTGCACCCAATATTACTGGAGAAAATCTGATGCAAAAGCACCTGACATTCATTTACATGAATTTTACATTGCTGCGTTTTCAAGTGCAGGCATCAGAAAAATCACTGAAAAAATTTAGGTAAAGTGCTATTCAGAAGCAATATGTAGGCACCCATTTTTTTTCCTCTAAATTGTATTGATTTTTCATATGTTGCTTGGGAGCAAGGCAGAGGAAAATCAGCCCAAACAGTTTTTATACATCTCAATGCTTTAATAGTGTAATAATTGCATAATATGACTTAATCAGTAATAAAATACAGCAATCAACATAATGTTGTTTCAAGTTTTATGTAAAGTGAATTTTTTTTAAAATACAGTGCAACTAGAAAATCCACAGTTTCATTATGTTATTCTTCCCTAATAGTTTCTTTTGAGCAAGTCATAATTTCCTCAAGCAGACCAATTTCATGAATGATGGACAGAGATTATGGCCCTTTCAATCTTTCATGTCATCAGTGCTGCTGCTGGCAGTCAGCATAAAACAACAAGTATATTTTGATATTCTTGACATGTCCTGCCAACAGATCAGATTTGGACAGAAATGGTTTCTTACAATTAATGTTTACTAACAGACTAACACACATCAAGTACATTTTAAGTTTCTGTAGACATGTTTTCAACTATATCAGTGCTTTTTCATATTCAGACATTTTGATGGATTTTTAGGTAACATTTCGAAAAAATGGTTATGCAATAGCAGCCCAACATTTTTACTTCTTCCATGTAAATGTCTGTAAAATGAGTAAATCATGTTTATCCTATATACATGCACATCATTCAAAAAATTAAAACCAACCAAGGACAGGACACCAAGCCCCCATTAATAAAAAGGCACCCAGCAACTAAATCTGAGGATACAGATTCTATCAAGTCAGTACTTTGATAGATGGCTATGCTAGAAATTTTAAAAAGTATAGCTTAAAAAGACCTGAAGAATGGGCCATTCATAATTCAAATGATCCCTGGTTCAAATGTTTCCCATAAAGTGCTGGGGAAAATAAGCCAATTTTCTTCAGAAGAACCTAACAATGTTACATATGTTGAAAAACCAGCAAATACAGCTGACGTTCAACTGAATCGATTGAGTCAGAGGATTCCGAAGCCTACTAAAACCAATTGCATTTGTTGATTGTGAGGGCCCTGTAGCTTTCAAGATATCAAAATTTGAATAGATGAGAAAGTGATCACTGACTACAAAGAGAATCATATTTACATTAACCTGAATTTTTTTTTTGGAATACAGATTTGTGGACGTTAATACAGACATCAGAGCCACATATATAGTCAAAACATGCCTGCAGTACCCTCCGAAGCAGAGACTAATCGGTAAGGCAATCCAAGCTTTTCCTCCTGAACAGGCCTTGGTTGTATTTGATTTCCTCAGCATGACAATGAACACACAGGACAGCTATGGAGGTCAGCACATCACCCACATAGTTTCATAACATCATTCAAGATTGTATGTTAAACCAATTGTCTAATGAGTTAGGAGTGGGGCTAAATTCTATTTATCTGCTCTTGGATCAGAGATATTAGATACACAAAGCATATGGTGATAAGGGTTTTGTTTCTTCAACTAATTTTAAGTGGGGAGTCAAGACCAAGTGTAGTCCTCAGATGCAGCGGGGTTAAAGGAATAATTGGACCAGAGCACACAGATGTAATTCAGTCCCCATTTTAATGTTATACATTTCAGTCATCATTTTTATAATTTTCATTATAAATTCCTATGTCCACATTTGTAATGGAAAGTAAACTTCTCACTGTAATTACACTCTCCTGCCAATGCTGCAATGCGAAACTGATTGGGCCAGATTTTGCTGTAAAAATAACAGTGAGACTAACAGCGCTCACCGTTATTTATGTGCAAATCGGACAGTAACTTCCAGCGATTGCACGTGCGCTGTTAAACACCGAAATCCAGAAGTTGCTGTCTGAGAAAACCTGCTCCTCACATCTCGCCATCTAACTCACCATTCAAATGTATTGAACGGCGTGAAGTTCCTATACTTACCTCAGATACAGACGAAACTCACCAAAAAAGGTTAGGGCTTGTCCATTCCAGTGTAGGAACTATTCTACTGGCATGATGGGTCTTAATTACTGCCAAACAACCTCCCTGGCACTGAAAATTAACTTTTACAAGTGTGAAGTCTCATTCCTTTAACTTTTAATTACTGTTGGACATTTTTTTAAAAATTTAAATTAAAAAATGTTTTTCTTAGTGTCACTTTTATCTCTGTCTCTTAATCCAATCTTTCTTTCATTCTCTCCATTTCGCTTACTATACCTGATTTGACATTGAATTCACTATTTTAACTGACACTTCCTGGTTCAGACGCTGCGCTGTTGGTTAATGATTCTTCAATCTTATTGGTTAAGGAGATACACAGTTACTTGCCCTGTTCACACAGGCCCCAGATGCCCTGTAGAGGGTGCCGCACTGAATGGATCTCTAACTAACAGTGACTTGCCATGCAAAACCCCACAGAAAGTCCATAAGTAAGTGCAAGTCTAACAAAAGGCTGGCACCGTTCTTTCACCACTCACAGCAAAATCCGGCCCATTATGATTAATGTATGTTGGAATACTACAATTATGTTCTTGATTATATTACTGTAGCTTGTGTAACTTTGACAGATTTACTTGTTCATCAAAAAATTGTATGTTTTGTTGGTAATAATACTGTTAGCATCAGAGGAAAATATCACATCTTGGGTATTTTCAATGTGTTCCAGCCATTTATCTAATAATACATACACTATAGCCTGTTGGCAATATTAGTGAACAAATGCTTAACATAGTCATATGACATTTCTCTGTCCACTATTTTAACTGATTTATTTTGAACTGGCTAATATCACCAACAATGATTTTTAACCATATACCCTTTTGTATTTGACAGTTTTTTAAAAATGCCAAAATAATTCTAAATCAATGGGCTCCTTACCTCCAGAACTAACCAGAGCTGACCACCAGATTTTAAGTCTGCTTTGTAGAACATTCCATAAAATTTAACAACATTTGGATGATTTGAAAGTGACTGCAGGATGCTACATTCTGCTTCAATTTCTTCATCAACAACCTAAGTGGTAAAAACAAATCAATACACAAACAAATTAGGACAATAAGTACTTTGGATGAAATCACAAAGGTTTTTAGTACAAACTATCCTTTTGGAAGAAATCTAAGTGACAGTAATAGCAGTAGCTTCACAACATATGTTCAGTCCTAGGTCTGACCATTACTTTAAACTGTCTTTAACACAGGTAAGATAACATCCCTTATTTCCCTTTAACCATAGAGTATGTTTCCCAATCAATAACAGCTGATTTTTGGGTGTAAAGTGGATGCTACCAATTTGAAAATGGGGTGGAAACTAGTTATGCTGAATTTGCACCATGCATATTTCTGGTTCACACAAATGCAAGAAGCTCCCACCTGAAACAAGTGAGTGTTTACCTATAATATCGGAATGAAGTTACCATGATGTCACTTGGTACAAAAGCAATTCGTGCCCTGATTCACATTCCTGCACATTGTAAATGGATGTCCAAGATTGTTAGAGCTGCAGCTATGCCAAAGTGGATTTAAGAGTCTACTTGCTGTGAGTATTTTCAACTTTGATTTCTGTGATCAAAGAGACATTTGTAGTGAATTCCTGTAGGAGTTTTCCCTCTCATCCACCATAATTTCAAGAAAAGAGCTGCAGAAAAATGGTGTAAACACAATTTACGCCATTTTTCCAGGGATTCCGCAGCTCTTCTACTGAAGTTATGATTGATGAGCAGGATATGTGACGATATACCTCACCTTAATCTGGATGGTTCTTCAGAAGCACCGCACAGTATGTCATGCTTTAAATGATACTAGTTGAAAGTAGGTGACCAACAGCAACAGAGTCAGATTGGCTACATCCACCAAGATTCCATCAGGCATATCTGTAGGGTTTAACACACCTACCTAACAATAATTGTGTCAGAACTTACTTCACAAGCACTGGGTCGGCAGAAAGCCAGATGCAGAGCTGTGCTATCTGCTGCAAGGACACTACAGCTAGCAAGCAAAAATTAATGAATGAATGGTACAGCCACTTACAATATCCTTTCAGGCATGCTGCAATGCTAACCCCATAGAATCTCAGGGGAACAATGCTCTGGAGTGGAAAACAGAGCCACCTGCCTTGCAACAACCCAATACAGCACAACCTCCACTTGAACAGCCATCAAATAGGGTTCTGGGCTGTTCCATTATACCTTCAGACTCTATTTCATGCCCGTACATGGTTTTTCCTTTCACTTGATTTTTGTCTGTTACTTCTTTTGCCTCTCCCTCTTCAGTCTTGGCAAAGGCTGCCAATAGCTTGAAATACTTTTTTTAAAGCCTTTGCAAAGGCTCCAGCAACCCCCACCAATTACTGCTAAGTATCTTGTATTGTAATTGTAATTTCCTGCACAAGACCAAAGCTGCATGTGGAGCTATGAATAATTAAGTTAATAAACATGACCAATTGTGTGCAATCAGCAAGCAATACTTCTGGTGAGCCCTGCAGGTGTTTCTAACCATTCTGAACTGAGATTAAAAGAGATAGAGGGGCAAATTTTAACATCCTGCTGGTATCTCAGCAGGGGGGGTCAACAGGCAAGCTTAAAAAAATTTTGTGCCGTTTCTTGAGCAATCGCAACTTAACTGAAGGCCCTTAATGTGGTTTCTGAGTTTTACGTCTGCAAGCTACGCAGCGGGTGCACTGCGCACCCGAATGACGTGCTGGGACCTGGATTATTTAAAGGGCCATTGCAACCATGGGATTTGCGGGAGAAAGGAGTAATTTTAGGAAATGGAGCAGTAGAGGAGGAGGCTAGCACCCAGGTACAGTGACTCCTCGCTGTTAGCCAGTATGAGGAGCAGGAGGAAATCTTTGTACCCAGCCAACAGGAGGAAGCACCCTGCCTCTGCCACCAAGAAGGCCTAGCTCGAGGTGGCAGAGGAGGTGACCAGCAGGACCACTGTCGCCCCGACGTGGATGCAATGCAGGAAGCGCTTCAATGACCTAACCAGGTCAGGAAAAGTGAGTACAGTTACTGATTCACCTGTATTCTGTGATGCACATTACCCCCCTCCCTCACACTCTGCCCTGCAAAGCCTACTCCATCACATCACTCCTCACACCCACCTAAGGCTCAGTGTCAAGTTACCTTCACTTTCTGTGCACTTCTTCACCTCCCCATTTCTGCACCCACCACTCCAACTCACCCCAATCTTGATGCAATGTGATCAATCTGTCTGATAGTCACCCTCTGATGCATCTCTTTCATTATCAGCCTGACCCAGACCAATGCATCCATCGAGTGACCCCATCACCCTCATTCACACACGTCTGTACTTTCTCCCTTTGTAGGAGAAGAGAACGCAAAATACAAGGGAGAGGAGTCGGACTGGAGGGGGGCCTCCACAAATAATGGCCCTTACAAAGGCGAAGGAGGAGACCTCGGACATCAGCTGAACGGTGGAGTGCCTGGCCGTCGGGGATGCCGAGACTGGCACCCGGCAAAAGTCTGGTGACAGAACTTTAACATCCCTCAGTAGAATGGGCCTATACTCTCTGCAGTTTAGAAGAATGAGAGGTGATCTCATTGAAACATAAAAGATTATGAGGGGGCTTGACAGGGTAGATGCTGAGAGGTTGTTTCCCATGTCTGGAGAGTCTAGAACTAGGGGGCATAGTCGCAGGATAAGGGGTCGGCCATTTAAGACTGAGATGAGGAAGAATTTCTTCACTCAGAAGGTTGTGAATCTTTGGAATTCTCTACCCCAGAGGGCTGTGGATGCTGAGTCATTGAATATATTCAAAGCTGAGATAAACAGATTTCTGGACTCATGGGGAATCAAGGGATATGGGGATCAGGCAGGAAAGTGGAGTTGAGGTTGAAGATCAACCATGATCTGATTGAATGGCGGAACAGGCTCGAGGGGCCATGTGGCCGACTCCTGCTCCTATGTGAGGGTACGGTAGCATAGTGGTTATGTTACTGGGCTAGTAATCCAGAGGCCTGGACTAAAATCCAGAGTCATGAGTTCAAATCCCGCCACGGCAGCTGGCGAATTTAAATTCAATTAATTAAATTCAATTAATTAAATAAAAATCTGGAATTAAAATACTAGTATCAGTAATGATGGCCATGAAACAACCGGATTGTCGTAAAAACCCATCTGGTTCACTAATGTCCTTTAGGGAAGGAAGCCTGCCGCCCTTACCCGGTCTGGCCTATATGTGACTCCAGACCCACAGCAATGTGGTTGATTCTTAATTGCCCTCTGAAATGGCCCAGCAAGCCACTCAGTTGTAAAATCTCGCTACGAAAAGTCATAATAAGAATAAAACCGGACGGACCACCCGGCATCGGACCACTAGGCAGTGGACACGACAACGGCAAAACACCAAGCCCAGTCGACCCTGCAAGGTCCTCCTTACTAACATCTGGGGACTTGTGCCAAAATTGGGAGAGCTGTCCCACAGACTAGTCAAGCAACAGCCTGACATAGCCATACTCACAGAATCATATCTTTCAGCCAACGTCCCAGACTCTTCCATCACCATCCCTGGGTGTGTCCTGTCCCACCGGCAGGACAGACCCACCAGAGGTGGTGGTACAGTGATATACAGTCAGGAGGGAGTGGCCCTGGGAGTCCTCAACATTGACTCTGGACCCCATGAAATCTCATGGCATCAGGTCAAACATGGGCAAGGAAACCTCCTGCTGATTACCACCTACCGTCCTCCCTCAGCTGATGAATCAGTCCTCCTCCATGTTGAACACCACTTGGAGGAAGCACTGAGGGTAGCAAGGGCACAAAATGTACTCTGGGTGGGGGACTTCAATGTCCATCACCAAGAGTGGCTCGGTAGCACCACTACTGACCGAGCTGGCCGAGTCCTGAAGGACATAGCTGCTAGACTGGGCCTGCGGCAGGTGGTGAGCGAACCAACACGAGGGAAAAACTTACTTGACCTCGTCCTCACCAATCTACCTGTCGCAAATGCATCTGTCCATGACAGTATTGGTAGGAGTGACCACCGCACAGTCCTCGTAGAGATGAAATCCCGTCTTCGCACTGAGGACACCATCCAACGTGTTGTGTGGCAGTATCACCGTGCTAAATGGGATGGATTCAGAACAGATCTAGCAGCTCAAAACTGGGCATCCATGAGGCGCTGTGGGCCATCAGCAGCAGCAGAATTGTATTCCAGCACAATCTGTAACCTCATGGCCCGGCATATTCCTCACTCTACCATTACCAACAAGCCAGGGGATCAACCCTGGTTCAATGAGGAGTGTAGAAGAGCATGCCAGGAGCAGCACCAGGCGTACCTAAAAATGAGGTGCCAACCTGGTGAAGCTACAACTCAGGACTACATGCATGCTAAACAGCGGAAGCAACATGTTATAGACAGAGCTAAGCGATTCCACAACCAACGGATCAGATCAAAGCTCTGCAGTCCTGCCACATCCAGTCAGAATGGTGGTGGACAATTAAACAACTAACGGGAGGAGGAGGCTCTGCAAGCATCCCCATTCTCAATGATGGCGGAGTCCAGCACGTGAGTGCAAAAGACAAGGCTGAAGCGTTTGCAACCATCTTCAGCCAGAAGTGCCGAGTGGATAATCCATCTCAGCCTCCTCCCGATATCCCCACCATCACGGAAGCCAGTCTTCGGCCAATTCGATTCACTCCACGTGATATCAAGAAACGGCTGAGTGCACTGGATACAGCAAAGGCTATGGGCCCTGACAACATCCCAGCTGTAGTGCTGAAGACTTGTGCTCCAGAACTAGCTGCGCCTCCAGCCAAGCTGTTCAAGTACAGCTACAACACTGGCATCCACCCGACAATGTGGAAAATTGCCCAGGTATGTCCTGTCCACAAAAAGCAGGACAAATCCAATCCGGCCAATTACCGCCCCATCAGTCTACTCTCAATCATCAGCAAAGTGATGGAAGGTGTCGTCGACAGTGCTATCAAGCGGCACTTACTCACCAATAACCTGCTCACCGATGCTCAGTTTGGGTTCCGCCAGGACCACTCGGCTCCAGACCTCATTACAGCCTTGGTCCAAACATGGACAAAAGAGCTGAATTCCAGAGGTGAGGTGAGAGTGACTGCCCTTGACATCAAGGCAGCATTTGACCGAGTGTGGCACCAAGGAGCCCTAGTAAAATTGAAGTCAATGGGAATCAGGGGGAAAACTCTCCAGTGGCTGGAGTCATACCTAGCACAAAGGAAGATGGTAGTGGTTGTTGGAGGCCAATCATCTCAGCCCCAGGGCATTGCTGCAGGAGTTCCTCAGGGTAGTGTCCTAGGCCCAACCATCTTCAGCTGCTTCATCAATGACCTTCCCTCCATCATAAGGTCAGAAATGGGGATGTTCGCTGATGACTGCACAGTGTTCAGTTCCATTCGCAACCCCTCAGATAATGAAGCAGTCCGAGCCTGCATGCAGCAAGACCTGGACAACATCCAGGCTTGGGCTGATAAGTGGCAAGTAACATTCGCGCCAGATAAGTGCCAGGCAATGACCATCTCCAACAAGAGAGAGTCTAACCACCTCCCCTTGACATTCAACGGCATTACCATCGCCGAATCCCCCACCATCAACATCCTGGGGGTCACCATTGACCAGAAACTTAACTGGACCAGCCATATAAATACTGTGGCTACGAGAGCAGGTCAGAGGCTGGGTATTCTGCGGCGAGTGACTCACCTCCTGACTCCCCAATTCTTTCCACCATCTACAAGGCACAAGTCAGGAGTGTGATGGAATACTCTCCACTTGCCTGGATGAGTGCAGCTCCAACAACACTCAAGAAGCTCGACACCATCCAAGATAAAGCAGCCCGCTTGATTGGCACCCCATCCACCACCCTAAACATTCACTCCCTTCACCACCGGCGCACTGTGGCTGCAGTGTGTACCATCCACAGGATGCACTGCAGCAACTCGCCAAGGCTTCTTCGACAGCACCTCCCAAACCCGCGACCTCTACCACCTAGAAGGACAAGGGCAGCAGGCGCATGGGAACAACACCACCTGCACGTTCCCCTCCAAGTCACACACCATCCCGATTTGGAAATATATCGCCGTTCCTTCATTGTCGCTGGGTCAAAATCCTGGAACTCCCTTCCTAACAGCACTGTGGGAGAACCGTCACCACACGGACTGCAGCAGTTCAAGAAGGCGGCTCACCACCACCTTCTCGAGGGCAACTAGGGATGGGCAATAAATGCCGGCCTTGCCAGCGACGCCCACATCCCGTGAACGAATTTAAAAAAAAAAAAAAAAAATTTCTTATGTTCTCACACACAACATGGAATGATGTTATCAATGATTGACTTGTTGCACACCTCAGTATGCTCATCACAACGTTATTTCTGCGATGATTCTTAATATTGCTGTATGTTCTCTTCTCGACCTTCAAGGAATGACAATGTGGAGGAGGGCGATTCCTCAGAGGAGCTCCATGCCTCTGAGGGCACAGCATCACATTATAGTGAGCCACGCACCAGCGCAGGTACTCACACCTCGGTGGGTCATATTCGAGAGGTAGTTAGGTTGTCACCTGGTGAGTCACCACACACAAGTGAGCACGAGCAGACACCAGGGGCAGGGGCAGCGGTGGAGAGTGCGCATCGGTGGCGCACTCCTCTCTAAGCTCTGCTCAGCTGGGCACAGATGGTGAACCCCGGGGGCCGTCTTGAAAAGGAGAATGTTAGAGGTACAGACGCACCTTTGTGCCCTATTGGGAGATTTACCATGCTCAGTCTCCACATTAGCGCAGAGGATGGAGGAGTCCACCTCCAGCATTAGTGGACTGGTGGTGCGGGAAAGTCTGCGATGGAGGGAATGGCATCCTCCATTGCGCTTCTTGCAAATGAGTCCATTCAGGCTCTGGCAATGGCCATCTGGACTCGGGGTGAACAACATTCTGCCGCCTTAAACAGACAGACAGAAACATTAGCACTGGCCTTACAAGGCATCACACATGTCCTCCAAACTGTTGTCCAGCAGAGTGGTAGGAGTGATGTGGCCCTGGCCCAGGAGAGGGATGAGGGATGATGGCAACAGGGAACATAGAAGTGGGGACTCCACCCAAAGCACCCCCACATCTCACCTGGTACCCCCCCCCCCCCCCCCAACCAAACCAGTACCCGTAATGCTGCCTCTCCAGGTGGCCGGGTCTGCTCCTGCACAGGTGCAGGTGAAGCAGTCTTTGGTGGGGCACTCACGGGCTCCAAAACCCAGAGGTCGTAGGCTGAAAGCATCTAAGCAGTCAGGGCATGAATCTGACTAACCTGCCACTACCTCTGCTGCAGCCAAAGGGGATGCACCACGTAGAAGCGGTAGAAAGAGGAAGTCTAAGGTTTTGTAATCACCAAGGGTTTGCACAAGGGTGTCTGACAGAATGTCATGCTTTTCATTTATTTTTGTTTTTTGTTAAATGCACATTAAATGTTATAATTCTCACCACCACAGCCACATCTTGCCCATTCTTGAGTCCCTTTTATGAAAGCGCCCTTACATGTGCTTTATCATGAACGGTAAGACTTGATGCCACCCATTGGGTGTTTAAAATGGGTGTACGTGTAGTTGTAGGACTGTTTTGTGTAACCTGGGGGGGAGGGGCTGGTGTTGGTGGTGGTCGTTCCAGGTGGTCTGAGTATTTGACTATCTTCACTTTGTAGATCTCCTTATGAGAATTAATCAAATATGAATGACTCCTTGGCATCACGAGCAGCAGGTGAGCCGCTGCTCTGCCAGTGGTTTGCCCATTACATCGTCCTCCTCCTACTCGTCTTCTTCAATGTTGATGGCAGGTGCAGCTGCTTCATGAGTGCGTGGAACGTCATCCATCAGTAACCCTCTCTGTTGAGTGATGTTGTGCAGGACGCAACACACGACTATTATTCTACATACCCTCACCGGTGCGTACTGAAGGGCTCCCCCAGATTGATCCAGGCACCTGAAGCGCATCTTGAGCATTCCGATGGCTTGTTCAATGACAGACCCGGTGGTGATGTGACTGTCATTGTACTGCTGCTGTGCCTCACTGGTGGGGTTTCTCACAGGTGTCATGAGCCATGTCTGCAGGAGGTATCCTTTGTCTCCAAGGAGCCAGCCCTTAAGTCTGTCTTCCGCATGGAAGAGGGCCGGGATGTTGGGTTCGCGCAAAATGAAGGAATCATGGCAGCTGCCAGGGAATTTGGCACAGATCTGCGGAAACCTCTTCCGGTGATATCCCTTTTGGTTGATGAACATGTGCAGGTCCTCGGATTGCTATGTGTGCAATCGCCCTGGACCCATGGGAAGCCAGCTAGAGAGTGGAAACCCACTGTCCTCTCAGTCTGGCTGATGTCATCGATGAGGAAGTTGACGTAGTCGGACGCCCTGGCAAACAAGCCATCCGTCACCTGTCGTATACATTTATGTGCAGGTGACAGAGATCCTGGTGATGTCACCGGTAGCACCCTGGAAGGATCCGGAGGCGAAGAAATTGAGGGCAGTGGTGACTTTAACTGCAATGGGCAATGCGTGTCCAGCCGGGAACAGCTCTACACGAAGGAGCGTGCAGATGTCTGTGACCACCCGACGACTCAATCTGAGCCTTTGTAGGCACTGCTCCTCAGAGAGGTCCAGGAAGCTCAGCCTCTGTCTGTAGACCCTCTCACATGGGTAGTGCCTCCTGCAACCTCGGCCCCTCCATTGGTCCCCTCTCTGTTCTTCTGCAGGACCTTGTGGCACGCCTCTGACTTGTGGAGCTGCAACTCCCAGGACTGCACGCCGTGCCTGCCACAGATGGTGACGTGCATCCTCCTTAGATGTACTGCTGAATAAATCTATTGCACCCCCCCATCCTGATGGTGTCAGTTTGAGGGGGTCCAAATTGTAAGTCAATGTTTGTGAACACAAGAATTCTGAGTATGAACAAAGAAATCTCAGTCTAAAACACAAAGAATTCCCAGCCAAAGGTTTGTCTGAGAGAACTGATTGCCCTGCTGCAAAAACTCACCTTTTCTTCACATGAATCACTGGTTTTAAAGGTCCAAATGGCTGACGGCTGCAACTCGCCTCCGTCTCCGAGGCGTCTTTCAGAGGCCACGGGAGACATGTTCAGGTAGATTTAAAATCGTTTGTCTGCCTCAATACACTAAAATTTAATGCCCTTAACCACTTCAGCTACCTTAATTGCACCTTTAAATGTCATGCACCGGCGGGACTTCCGGGTTCCAGAAGCGCCCACGCACACACCCAGATGCGGCTGGGTCAAATGCGGAAGTCGACAGGTTGGAGGCGGGATTCCTTCCCACTCCCAAATTCTAAAATTGTCACTGCACCCCCGCCCCCAACCCATCTGTTCACCAGGATTAAAATTTATCACAGAAAATCTGGGCGAGCACTTCATGACAACACAGGATCTGACTTTGCGAAAGGAAAAGAAAAAAAATCAAGCATTACCCTTCTTACTCCACAAAAGGCACAACTTTTGTTAATCTACAATTGAGTTAAATTGGCAAAGGACTGCAGCTAGAACTTGACATCCTGATTTTGGTTGAAGTAAGCCTAAATCATTGAAAGGGGCTCAACCGCTTGTGAAATAAGTTGCATTGGAGATTTGGGTCCATGGAAATAGGTCGGGGCTTGGAGTTGCACCCCATTTTCCCATCTTTTCCCTCCATTGTGGGTAATTTATGGGTATTCTGCCATCCACAATTATACTGCACACTGGCAATATCTTGTGGAAGACCTATTCCTACTGGCACTGTGAAAAATAGGTTTGCACAAGCTAGACTACTCTAAACTTTTATTTGGATTGGTAGCTTAATACCGGGGTTTGTGAGCTACATTCATTCATGCTGCTATAAGTGTACCTGTGCACAGAAATGTGTAGCAATAGCATTAACTAAAGTGTACGTATTATAACATGGAAAAAGGGACGAAAGGTTTCAGTTAAAGAGCACACATTGTCTACAATGTACAATTCAAAAGGAGTATCTCACAATATCAGAAAGGATATTCAAGTTATGAACAAAACAACATTAAAATTCCAATTACTAACACTGATAGGATCCAGTACTTTGACTGCAGCTTGGCTACCATCTTTCTTATTAGAAACTTTGTAGACTTTTCCATAGGTTCCTTTTCCAATTGTCTCTATTATTTCCCAGATATCTGTGGGATCTGCCAATGTCTCAAGCCCAATCATGTTGGTATTGTACAAGAAGAAGCCATAAAACAACTTCCTGGAAAATAAAAAAAAATATTATTTCTCATATTATAAGACATAAAGCTGCTGTGACTTAGTTGTATTTTTTCCATAGATAGGGTTGAGAAACAGCTTACCTACAGAAACAAGATAAACTTCTTAACATGATTAAGTTTTAAAGATGGTGCAGTTTTCTATAATTCACTATCAAAAACAACAATTCTCAAAATTCAATCTATGAAAGTCAACATCATAAATATCACACTGTCCATATAACGTTGAAGCAGCACTTAAAAGGAAGCTGGGCATGTTCCTGAGCGTGGCAACATAATTGCATATAGAAGGTAGGTATCACAATAGGGGATATGTTATCCAGCAACACTAATCTCCTGGAACTTATTTGATGGCCTTTGGGGGTAGGAGAGGAATTTCCCATTGTTGTTTCCTAATTTGGCCTGAGGCTTTCGCTTTGCGTTTTTGCGCTGTGACTAGTGCCAGGGAATGAAAACTTCCTCTTTCGATGCACGGGACTACAGTCTTGTTGCGCATGCCGTTCACTAAAAGCACAGCCCGGGGCCCAAACACCAAAAAAGCAGCCGACGCAGGTAGCCATAGGGGGGAGCAGAGCGGGAGCACGGAGGAGGGGGGAAGCAGAGCGGGAGCACGGAGGAGGGGGGAAGCAGAGCGGGAGCACGGAGGAGGGGGGAAGCAGAGCGGGAGCACGGAGGAGGGGGGAAGCAGAGCGGGAGCACGGAGGAGGGGGGAGGCAGAGCGGGAGCACGGAGGAGGGGGGAGGCAGAGCGGGAGCACGGAGGAGGGGGGAGGCAGAGCGGGAGCACGGAGGAGGGGGGAGGCAGAGCGGGAGCACGGAGGAGGGGGGAGGCAGAGCGGGAGCACGGAGGAGGGGGGAGGCAGAGCGGGAGCACGGAGGAGGGGGGAAGCAGAGCGGGAGCACGGAGGAGGGGGGAAGCAGAGCGGGAGCACGGAGGAGGGGGGAAGCAGAGCGGGAGCACGGAGGAGGGGGGAAGCAGAGCGGGAGCACAGAGGAGGGGGGAAGCAGAGCGGGAGCACGGAGGAGGGGGGAAGCAGAGCGGGAGCACGGAGGAGGGGGGGGGGGAAGAGCGGGAGCACGGAGGAGGGGGGGGGAAGAGCGGGAGCACGGAGGAGGGGGGGGGAAGAGCGGGAGCACAGAGGGGGGGGGAAGAGCGGGAGCGAGGGGGGGGGGGAAGAGCGGGAGCACGGAGGGGGGGGGGGGGAAGAGCGGGAGCACGGGGGGGGGGGGGGGGAAGAGCGGGAGCACGGGGGGGGGGGGGGGGGGAAAGAGCGGAGCCCAGAGGAGGGGGGAGGGACGAGTGCGGCCCAGAGGAGGGGGGCGGGAACAGCGGAGCCCAGAGGAGGGGGGCGGGAACAGCGGAGCCCAGAGGAGGGAGGTGGAGGAGCAAAGCCGAGAGGAGGAGGGGGGGGGGGGGAGGAGGAGGAGTGGAGCCCAAAGGAGCGGAGCCCAAAGTAGGGGGTGAAGGAGCAGAGCTCAAAAGGAGGGGGGGGAAGGAGCAGAGCCCAGAGGAGGAGGGGGGAAGAGCGGAGCCCAGAAGAGGGGGGGGTGGGGAAGAGTGGAGCCCAGAGGAGGTGGGGGGAAAGAGTGGAGCCCAGAGGAGTGGGGGGGGAGAGCGGAGCCGGGGGGGGGGGGGGGGGGGGAGGGAACAGCGGAGCCCAAAGGAGGGGGGGGTAAGAGCGGAAGCCCGGAGGAGGGGAGGAAAAGCGGGAGCACGGAGTGGGGGGGGGGAAGAGCTAGAACACAGAGGAAGGGGGAAGAGCTAGAATAGAGAAGGGATAAAGAGCGGGGGCATGGAGGGGGGGGGAAGAGCTAGAACACGGGGGCGGGGGGGAAAAGAAAGGGAGCACGAATCAGTGTCAGCACTGTGCGTTCTCTGAACCCGGTAATGTTGTAAATAGACGCAGCCATTGCACATACACAAATTCGTGTATAGAAATATACAAATATAGAAACATAGAAACATAGAAAACAGGAGCAACAGTAGGCCATTCGGCCCTTCGGGCCTGCTCCGCCATTCAAAATGTTCATGGCTGATAGTCTAACTCAGTACCCTGTTCCCGCTTTTACCCCATATCCCTTGATCCCTTTAGCATTAAGAAATATATCTATCTCCTTCTCGAATACATCGAATGACTTGGCCTCCACTGCCTTCTGTGGCAGAGAATTCCACAGGTTCACCACCCTCTGAGTGAAGACATTTCTCCTCATCTTGGTTCTAAATGGCATACCCCGTATCCTGAGACTGTGACCCCTGGTTCTGGACTCCCCAGCCATCGGGAACATCCTCCCTGTATAGTCCTGTTAGAATTTTATATGTTTCGATGAGATCACCTCTCATTCTTCTAAACTCGAGTGAATATAGGCCTAGTCGACACAATCTCTCCTCATACGTCAGTCCTGCCATTCCAGGAATCAGTATGGTAAACCTTCGTTGCACTCCCTCCATGGCAAGGACATCCTTCCCCAGATAAAGAGACTAAAACTGCACACAATACTCCAGATGTGGGCTCACCAAGGCCCTGTATAACTGCAGTAAGACATCCCTGCTCCTGTACTCAAATCCTCTTGCAATGAATGCCAACATACCATTCGCCTTCCTAACTGCTTGCTGCACCTGAATGCTCGCTTTCAGCGACTGGTGTATAAGGACACCCAGGTCTCGTTGCACCTCCCCTTTTCCCAATCTATCACCATTCAGATAATAATCTGTCTTTCTGTTTTTACAACCAATGTGGATAATCTCACATTTATCCACGTTATACTGCATCTGCCATGTTCTTGCCCACTCACCCAACTTGTCTAAATCACATTGGAACCTCTTTGCATCCTCCTCACAGTTCACATTCCACCCCAGCTTTGTGTCGTCTGCAAACTTGGAAAAGTTATGTTTAGTTCCCTCATCCAAATCATTGATATATATTGTGAATAGCTGGGGCCCAAGCACTGATCTCTGCAGTACCCCACTAGTCACTGCTGGTCACCCAGAAAAAGACCCGTTTATTCCTACTCTCTCTTTCCTGTCTGTCAACCAATTCTCAATCCATGCCAGTATATTCCCCCCAATCCCATGTGCTTTAATTTTGCACACTAACCTCTTGTGTGGGACCTTATCAAAAGCCTTCTGAAAATCAAATACACCACATCCACTGGTTCTCCCCTATCTATTCTACTAGTTACAGCCTCAAAAAACTCCAGTAGATTTGTTAAGCATCATTTCCCTTTCATAAACCCTTGCTGACTTTGTCCAATCCCGTTAATGCCCTCCAAGTGTTCTGTTATCACATCTTTTATAATAGACTCCAGCATTTCCCGACTACTGATGTTAGGCTAACTGATCTGTAATTCTCTGTTTTTTCTCTCCCTCCTTTTTTAAATAGTGGGGTTACATTTGCCACCCTCCAATCTGTAGGAACTGTTCCAGAGTCTATAGAATTTTGGAAGATGATCACCAATGCATCCACTATTTCCAGGGCCACTTCCTTTAGTACCCTGGGATGTAGATTATCAGGCCCTGGGGATTTGTCAGCCTTTAGCCCCATTAATTTCCCTAGCACTATTTTTTTACTAATACTGGTTTCCTTCAGTTCCTCCCTCTCACTAGACCCTTGGTTCCCTAACATTTCTGAAGGTTATTTGTGTCCTCCTTTGTGAAGACAGAACCAAAGTATGTGTTTAATTGTTCTGCCATTTCTTTGTTCCCCATTATAATTTTCCCCATTTCTGACTGTAAGGGACCTACATTTGTCTTCACTAATCAAAAGGAAGTGGGAAGACAACACTCATCCAACCCTTTGTCTGGAACATGTAATTTGATCCAGTTTGCTGTAGAGTAATTCAAGTTCTCTGCAATGTGTAATTTGATCCATGATGTGGAGATGCCACATCATGGACTGGGGTTGACAATTGTAAACAATTTTACAACACCAAGTTATAGTCCAGCAATTTTATTTTAAATTCACAAGCTTTCGGAGGCTTCCTCCTTCCTCAGGTGAACGAAATGAAATCCTCGAAATGAAATCGCATTTATAATTCACAGAACAATGCTTGGTGATTACAGACAGTTTTTTCAACTGCCCGTTGCCAAGGCAATCAGTGTGCAGACAGACAGGTGTTACCTGCAAGGTCTCAGAATATACAAATCACCAAAAAAAAACAACAAACAAAAAAAAAGAGATAGAGAGGTAGAAACATAGAAAAGACAGCAACTGACCCGTTATATTAAAAACAGATAACATTTGTTCGCTGGTGGGGTAACGTGTAGCGTGACATGAACCCAAGATCCTGGTTGAGGCCGTCCTCATGGGTGCGGAACTTGGCTATCAATTTCTGCTCGACGATTTTGCGTTGTCGTGTGTCTCGAAGGCCGCCTTGGAGTACGCTTACCCGAAGGTCGGTGGATGAATGTCCATGACTGCTGAAGTGTTCCCCGACTGGGAGGGAACCCTCCTGTTTGGCGATTGTTGCGCGGTGTCCGTTCATCCGTTGTCGCAGCGTCTGCATGGTCTCGCCAGTGTACCATACTCTGGGGCATCCTTTCCTGCAACGTATGAGGTAGACAACGTTGGCCGAGTCACAGGAGTATGAACCATGCACCTGGTGGGTGGTGTCCTCTCGTGTGATGGTGGTATCTGTGTCGATGATCTGGCATGTCTTGCGGAGGTTACCGTGGCAGGGTTGTGTGGTGTCGTGGACGCTGTTCTCTTGAAAGCTAGGTAATTTGCTGCGAACGATGGTCTGTTTGAGGTTGGGTGGCTGTTTAAAGGCGAGTAGTGGAGGTGTGGGGATGGCCATGGCGTCCGGAGATTGGCTGTTGTTGGTGTTGAGTATTGATGCTGTCGCAGCGATGTCGACATCGTGGGGGATACTGGTGTATAGTGCCGAGACGTCCATCGTGGTGAGAAGTGTTCCTGGTTCCGGACGCCATCCTACAACTCATCCGCTTCATCCTGGATCACAATGTCTTCACCTTCGATAACCAGTTCTTTACCCAAACACACGGAACAGCCATGGGGACCAAATTCGCACCCCAATACGCCAACATTTTCATGCACAAGTTCGAGCAGGACTTCTTCACTGCACAAGACCTCCAACCAACACTATACACCAGATACATCGACGACATTTTCTTTCTATGGACCCACGGCAAGGAATCACTAAAGAGACTACACGATAATATCAACAAGTTCCATCCCACCATCAAGCTCACCATGGACTACTCCTCAGAATCAGTTTCTTTCTTGGACACACGAATCTCCATCAAAGACGGGCACCTCAGCACCTCACTCTACCGCAAGCCCACAGACAACCTCACGATGCTCCACTTTTCCAGCTTCCACCCTAACCACGTCAAAGAGGCCATCCCCTATGGACAGGCCCTGCGAATACACAGGGTCTGCTCAGACGAGGAGGAACGCGATGGACACCTACAGACGCTGAAAGACGCCCTAGTAAGAACGGGATATGACGCTCGACTCATCGATTGACAGTTCCGACGGGCCACAGCAAAAAATCGCGTAGACCTCCTCAGGAGACTAACACGGGACGCAACCAACAGAGTACCCTTTGTCGTCCAGTACTTCCCCAGAGCGGAGAAACTACGCCATGTTCTCCGCAGCCTTCAACATGTCATCAATGACGACGAACACCTCGCTATGGCCATCCCCACACCTCCACTACTCGCCTTTAAACAGCCACCCAACCTCAAACAGACCATCGTTCGCAGCAAATTACCTAGCTTTCAGGAGAACAGCGTCCACGACACCACACAACCCTGCCACGGTAACCTCTGCAAGACATGCCAGATCATCGACACAGATACCACCATCACACGAGAGGACACCACCCACCAGGTGCATGGTTCATACTCCTGTGACTCGGCCAACGTTGTCTACCTCATACGTTGCAGGAAAGGATGCCCCAGAGCATGGTACATTGGCAAGACCATGCAGACGCTGCGACAACGGATGAACGGACACCCCGCAACAATCGCCAAACGGGAGGGTTCCCTCCCAGTCGGGGAACACTTCAGCAGTCATGGACATTCATCCACCGACCTTCGGGTAAGCGTACTCCAAGGCGGCCTTCGAGACACACGACAACGCAAAATCGTCGAGCAGAAATTGATAGCCAAGTTCCGCACCCATGAGGACGGCCTCAACCGGGATCTTGGGTTCATGTCACGCTACACGTTACCCCACCAGCGAACAAATGTTATCTGTTTTTAATATAACGGGTCAGTTGCTGTCTTTTCTATGTTTCTACCTCTCTATCTCTGTTTTTTTTTGTTTGTTGTTTTTTTTTGGTGATTTGTATATTCTGAGACCTTGCAGGTAACACCTGTCTGTCTGCACACTGATTGCCTTGGCAACGGGCAGTTGAAAAAACTGTCTGTAATCATCAAGCATTGTTCTGTGAATTATAAATGCGATTTCATTTCGAGGATTTCATTTCGTTCACCTGAGGAAGGAGGAAGCCTCCGAAAGCTTGTGAATTTAAAATAAAATTGCTGGACTATAATTTGATCCAGGCATTGTCAGACAGGCTACAGAGTTCAGACAAGGCACAGGGCTAACACTACCAATTTCAGAGAACGCCCAGTGCTGACTCATTGGAACAGTGTAGGAGGCCGAAGACAAAGGGGTCAGAGTGGGACCGGAAGCTCAGGGTCACTCTCGCGGACTGAGCAGAGGTGTTCAGCTAAGCGATCACCCAATCTGCGTTTGGTCTCCCCAGTGTAGAGGAGACTGCATCGTGAGCAGCGAATACGGTATACTAAGTTGAAAGAAGTACAAGTAAATCGCTGTTTCACCTGGAAGGAATGTTTGGTGCCCTCGACGGTGGGAAGGGAGGAGGTGTTGCGTTTCCTGCACTTGCATGGGCAGGTGTTGGGGGAAGGGTAGCAGGTGTTGGGGGTGATGGAAGAGTGTACCGGCGATGTGTCGCAGAGGGAATGATCATAGAATTGTTACAGCACAGAAGGAGGCCATTCAGCCCATTGAGCCTGCGCCAGCTCTTTGTAAGAGCAATCCAGTTAGTCCCATTCCCCCGCTCTTTCCCCATAGCCCTGCAAACTTTTTCCCTTTAAATATTTATCCAAATCCTTTTTGAAAGCCATGATTGAATCCGCATCCACCACCTTTTCAGGCAACGCATTCTAGATCATAACTACTCACTGCGTAAAAAAGTTTTTCTTCACGTAACGATTGGTTCTTTTGCCAATCACCTTGAATCTGTGTCCTCTGGTTCTTGACCCTTCTGCCAATGGCAACAGTTTCTCTTTATTTACTTTATCTGAACCCGTCATGATTGTAAACACTTCTATCAAATCTCCTCTCAACCTTCTCTGCTCTAAGGAGAACAACCCCAGCTTCTCCAGACTTGTCCACATAACTGAAGTCCTTCATCCCTGGAACCATTCTAGTAAATCTTTTCCGCACCCTCTCGAAGGCCTTCACAACCTTCCGAAAGTGCGATGCCCAGAATTGGACACAATACTCCAGTTGTGGCCGAAGCAGTGTTTTATAAAGGTTCAACACAACTGCCTTGCTTTTGTACTCTGTGCCTCTATTTATAAAGTCCAGGATCCCATATGCTTTTTTAACCGCTTTCTCAACCTTTAAAGATTTGTGCACATATACCCCCAGGTCTCTCTTTTCCTGAACCCCCTTTAGAATTGTAACATTTAGTTTATATTGCCTCTCCTCGTTCTTCCTGTCAAAATGTTTCACTTCGCACTTCTCTGCATTAAATTTCATCTGCCACCTGTCCACCCATTCCACCAGCTTGTCTATGTCCACCTGAAGTCTATCACTATCCTCGTCACTGTTTACTACACTCCCAAGTTTTGTGTCATCTGCAAATTTTGAAATTGTGCCCTGTACACCCAAGTCTAAGTCATTAATATAAATCAAAAGAAGCAGTGGTCCGAGTACCGACCCTAGGGAACACCAATATATACCTTCCTCCAGTCCGAAAAACAACTGTTCACCACTACTCTCTGTATCCTGTCACTTGGCCAATTTCATACCAATGCTGCCACTGCCCCCTTTATTCCATGGGCTTCAATTTTGCTGACAAGCCTATTATGTGGCACTTTATCAAATGCCTTTTGAAAGTCCATATTCACGGCATCAGCTGCATTGCCCTTATCAACCCTCTCTGTTACCTCATCAAAAAACTCAATCAAATTAGTTAAACACAATTTGCCTTTAGTAAATCTATGCTGGCTTTCCTTTATTGATCCACACTTGTCCAAGTGACTATTAATTTTGTCCCAGATTATAGTATCAAAAAGCTTCCCCACCACCGAGGTTAAACAGACTGGCCTGTAGTTGCTGGGTTTATCCTTACTCCCTTTTTTGAACTAGGGTGTAACATTTGCAATTCTCCAGTCCTCTGGCACCATCCCCATATCTAAGAAGGATTGGAAGATTATGGCCAGCACCTCTGCAATTTCCACCCTTACTTCCCTCAGCAACCTAGGATGCATCCCATCCGGACCGGGTGACTAATCTACTTTAAGCATAGCCAGCCTTTCTAGTACCTCCTCTTTATCAATTTTCACCCTATCCAGTATCTCAATTACCTCCCCTTTTACTGTGACATATCTTTTGGCAGTATCTTCTTCCTTGGTAAAGACAGATGCAAAGTACTCATTTAGTACCTCAGCGATGCCCTCTGCCTCCATGTGTAGGTCTCCTTTTGGTCCCTAATCGGCCCCACCCCTCTTCTTACTACCTGTTTACTATTTAGGGGCAGTGGCAGCATGGTTATGAAATTGGCTAAGTGACAGGAAACAGAGAGTCGTGGTGAACGGTTGTTTTTCGGACTGGAGGAAGGTGTACAGAGGTGTTCCCCAAGGATCGGTACTCGGACCACTGCTTTTCTTGATATATATTAATGACTTGGACTTGGGTGTACAGGGCACAATTTCAAAATCTGCAGATGACACAAAACTTGGAAGTGCAGTGAACAGTGAAGAGGATAGTGATGGACTTCAAGAGGATACAGACAGGCTGGTGGAATGGGTGGACAGGTGGCAGATGAAATTTAATGCAGAGAAGTGTGAAGTGATGCATTTTGGTAGGAAGAATGAGGAGAGGCAATATAAACTAAGGGGTACAGTTCTAAAAGGGGTTCAGGAACAGAGAGATCTGGGGGTATATGTGCACAAATCTTTGAAGGTGGCAGGACAGGTTGAGAAAGCGGTTTAAAAAAGCATACAGGATCCTGGGCTTTATAAATAGAAGCACAGAATACAAAAGCAAGGAGGTTATGATGAACCTTTATAAAACACTGGTTCAGCCACAACTGGAGTGTTGTGTCCCGTTCCGGGCACCACACTTTCTAAAGGATGTGAAGGCCTTAGAGAGGGTGCAGAAGAGATTTACTAGATTTGTTCCAGGGATGAGTGACTTTAGTCACGTGGATAGACTGGAGAAGCTGGGGTTGTTCTCCTTAGAGCAGAGAAGGTTGAGAGGAGATCTAATAGAGGTATTCAAAATCATGAAGGGTCTCGACAGAGTAGATAGAGAGAAACTGTTGCATTGGCGGAAGGGTCAAGAACCAGAGGCCATAGATTTATGGTGATTGGCAAAAGAACATGAGGAAATTTTTTTTTACACAGCAATTGGTTAAGATCTGGAATGAACTGCCTGAGGGAGGTAGTGGAAGCAGATTCAATCATGGCTTTCAAAAGGGAATTGGGTAAGTACTTGAAGAGAACAAATTTGCAGGGCCATGAGGAAAGGGCAGGGGAGTGGGACTATGAACATACAAATTAGGAGCAGGAGTAGGCCATTCGGCCCCTCGAGCCTGCTCTGTCATTTGATAAGATCATGGCTAATCTGATTGTGACCTCAAACCCACTTTCCCATCTACCAACTATAACCTTTGATTTAGGGGTATGGTAGCATAGTTATTATGTTACTGGACTAATAATCCAGACGCCTGGACTAATAATCCAGAGTCATTAGTACAAATCCCGCCACGGCAGCTGGGGAATTTAAATTCAATTAATTAAATAAAATCAGGAATTTTAAAAAACTAGTGTCGGTAATGGTGGCCATGAAACGACTGGATTGCCGTAAAAACCCATCTGGTTCACTAATGTCCTTTAGGGAAGAAAACCTGCTGTCCTTACCCAGTCTGGACTAAATGTGACTCCAGACCCACAGCAATGTGGTTGATTCCTAATTGCCCTCTGAAACGGCCTAGCAAGCCACTCAGTTGTAAAATCTCACTAAAAAAAATCATAATGAGAATAAAACCGGACGGACCACCCAGCATCGGACCACTAGGCACCGGACACGACAAAGGCAAACCAAGCCCAGTCGACCCTGCAAAGTCCTCCTCACGAACATCTGGGGACTTGTGCCAACATTGGGAGAGCTGTCCCACAGACTAGTCAAGCAACGGCCTGACATAGCCATACTCACAGAATCATACCTTTCAGCCAAGGTCCCAGACTCCTCCATCACCATCCCTGGGTATGTCCAGTCCCACCGGCAGGACAGACCGAGCAGAGGTGGCGGTACAGTGATATACAGTCAGGAGGGAGTAGCCCTGGGAGTCCTCAACATTGACTCCAGACCCCATGAAATCTCATGGCATCAGGTCAAACATGGGCAAGGAAACCTCCTACTGATTACCACCTACCGTCCTCCCTCAGCTGATGAATTAGTCCTCCTCCATGTTAAGCACCACTTGGAGGAAGCACTGAGGGTAGCAAGGACGCAGAATGTACGCTGGGTGGGGGACTTCAATGTCCATCACCAAGAGTGGCTCGGTAGCACCACTACTGACCAAGCTGGCCGAGTCTTGAAGAACATAGCTGCCAGACTGGGCCTGCGGCAGGTGGTGAGCGAACCAACACGAGGGAAAAACTTACTTGACCTCTTCCTCAAAAATCTACCCGTCGCAGATGCATCTGTCCATGACAGTATTGGTAGGAGTGACCACCGCACAGTCCTCGTGGAGACGAAGTCCCGTCTTCGCACTGAGGACACCATCCAACATGTTGTGTGGCACTATCACCGTGCTAAATGGGATAGATTCAGAACAGATCTAGCAGCTCAAAACTGGGCATCCATGAGGCACTGTGGGCCATCAGCAGCAGCAGAACTGTATTCCAGCACAATCTGTAACCTCATGGCCCGGCATATTCCTCACTCTACCATTACCAACAAGCCAGGGGATCAACCCTGGTTCAATGAGGAGTATAGAAGAGCATGCCAGGAGCAGCACCAGGCATACCTAAAAATGAGGTGCCAAACTGGTGAAGCTACAACTCAGGACTACATGCATGCTAAATAGCAGAAGCAACATGTTATAGACAGAGCTAAGCGATTCCACAACCAACGGATCAGATCAAATCTCTGCAGTCCTGCCACATCCAGTCGTGAATGGTGGTGGACAATTAAACAAGTAACGCGAGGAGGAGGCTCTGTAAACATCCCCATCCTCAATGATGGCGGAGTCCAGCATGTGAGTGCAAAAGACAAGGCTGAAGCGTTTGCAACCATCTTCAGCCAGAAGTGCCGAGTGGATGATCCATTTCGGCCTCCTCCCGATATCCCCACCATCACAGAAGCCAGTCTTCAGCCAATTCGATTCACTCCACGTGATATCAAGAAACGGCTGAGTGCACTGGATACAGCAAAGGCGATGGGCCCCGACAAAATCCCGGCTGTAGTGCTGAAGTCTTGTGCTCCAGAACTAGCCGCACCTCTAGCCAAGTACGGCTACAATACTGACATCTCCCCGACAATGTGGAAAATTGCCCAGGTATGTCCTGTCCACAAAAAGCAGGACAAATCCAATCCAGCCAATAACCGCCCCATCAGCCTACTCTCAATCATCAGCAAAGTGGTGGAAGGTGTCGTCGACAGTGCTATCAAGCGACACTTACTCACCAATAAACTGCTCACCAATGCTCAGTTTGTGTTCCGCCAGGAACACTCGGCTCCAGACCTCATTACAGCCTTGGTCCAAACATGGACAAAAGAGCTGAATTCCAGAGGTGAGGTGAGAGTGACTGCCCTTGACATCAAGGCAGCATTTGACCGAGTGTGGCACCAAGGAGCCCTAGTAAAATTGAAGTCCATGGGAATCAGGGGGAAAACTCTCCAGTGGCTGGAGTCATACCTCGCACAACGGAAGATGGGAGTGGTTGTTGGAGGCCAATCATCTCAGCCCCAGGACATTGCTGCAGGAGTTCATCAGGACATTGTCCTCGGCCCAACCATCTTCAGCTGCTTCATCAATGACCTTCCCTCCATCATTAGGTCAGAAATGGGGATGTTCGCTGATGATTGCATCGTGTTCAGTTCCATTTGCCACCCCTCAGATAATGAAGCAGTCCGTGCCCACATGTAGCAAGACCCGGACAACATCCAGGCTTGGGCTGATAAGTGGCAAGGAACATTTACGCCAGACAAGTGCCAGGCAATGACCATCTCCAATGAGAGAGAGTCTAACCACCTCCCGTTGACATTCAATGGCATTACCATCGCCGAATCCCCCACCATCAACATCCTTGGGGTCACCATTGACCAGGAACTTAACTGCACCAGCCATATAAATACTGTGGCTACAAGAGCAGGTCAGAGGCTGGGTATACTGCCGGGAGTGACTCACCTCCTGACTCCCCAAAGCCTTTCCACCATCTACAAGGCACAAGTCAGGAGTGTGATGGAATACTCTCCGCTTGCCTGGATGAATGCAACTTCAACAACACTCAAGAAGCTCGACACCATCCAGGACAAAGCAGCCTGCTTGATTGACACCCCATCCACCACCCAAAACATTCACTCCCTTCGCCACAGGCGCACTGTGGCTGCAGTGTGTACCATCCACAGGATGCACTGCAGCAACTCGCCAAGGCTTCTTCGACAGCACCTCCCAAACCCGCGACCTCTACCACCTAGAAGGACAAGAGCAGCAGGTACATGGGAACAACACCACCTGCACATTCCCCTCCAAGTCACACACCATCCCGACTTGGAAATATATCGCCGTTCCTTCATCGTCGCTGGGTCAAAATCCTGGAACTCCCTTCCTAACAGCACTGTGGGAGAACCTTCACCACACGGACTGCAGCGGTTTAAGAAGGCGGCTCACCACCACCTACTCAAGGGCAATTAGGGATGGGTAATAGATGCTGGCCTCGCCAGCGACGCCCACATCCCATGAACGAATTTTTTAAAACTCCCTTGTTAATCAGGAATCAATCTAACTCAGCCTTAAAAATATTCAATGACCCTGCCTCCACCGTTCTCTGGGGAAGGGAGTTCCACAGATTCACAACCCTCTGAGAGAAAAAATTTCTCCTCATCTTCTTCTTAAATGGGAGACCCCTTATTTTTAAACTGTGGCCCCTAATTCCAGTCTCTCCCACAAAGGTTGGACAAGTTGGGCCTGTATAAACTCCAATGTATACAGGCCCAACTTGTCCAACCTTTCCTCATAAGATAACCCTCTCATTCCAGGAATCAGTCGAGTGAACCTTCTCTAAACTGTCTCCAAAGCAATTATGTCCTTTCTTAAATAAGGAGACCAAAACTGCACACAGTATTCTAGATGTGGTCTCGCCAATACCCTGTACAACTGTAGCAAAACATCTCTACTCTTATATTCCATTCCCCTTGCAATAAATGACAACATTCCATTTGCCTTCCTAATCACTTGCTGTACCTGCATACAAACATTTTGTGATTCATGTACTCGGACACCCAGATCCATCTGTACTTCAGAGTTCTGCAATCTCTCTCCATTTAAATAATATACTGCTTTTCGATTCCTCCTGCCAAAGTGGACAAGTTCACATTTTCCAACATTATACTCCATCTGCCAAATTTTTGCCCACTCACTTAACCTATCTATATCCCTTTGCAGACTCCTTATGTCCTCTTCACAACTTACTTTCCTACCTACCTTTGTGTCATCAGCAAATTTAGCAACTATACATTCGGTCCCTTCATCCAAGTCATTGATATAGATTGTAAATAGTTGAGGCCCAAGCTCTGGTCCCTGTGGCACGCCACTCGTTACATCTTGCCAACCTGAAAATGACCCACTTATGCCTACTCTCTGTTTCCTGTTAGCTAACCAATTTCTTATCCATGCTAATATGTTACCCCCTACACCATGAGCTCTTATTTTGTGTGGTAGCCTTTGATGTGGCACCTTGTCAAAAGCTTTCTGGAAATTCAAGTACACCACATCCACAGGATCCCCTTTATCCACGTTGCTTGTTACTTCCTCAAAGAACTCGAATAAATTTGTCAAACATGATTTCCCTTTCACAAAGCAATGTTAAGAGACCATAAGAGATAGGAGCAGGAGTAGGCCATTTGGCCCCTCAAGCCTGCTCCGCCATTCAATGAGATTACGGCTGATCTGATTTTTACCTCAATTCCGTTTTCCCGACTTTTCCCCATATCCTTTGACTCCCTTGTTGATCAAAAATTTGTCTGACTCAGCCTTGAATGTATTCAATGACTCAGCCTCCACAGCTTTTTGGGGTAAAGAATTCCAAAGAAGAAATTCCTCCTCATTTCTGTCTTAAACGGGCGACCCCTTATTCTGAGACTGTGCCCCCTAGTTTTAGATTCCCCCATGAGGGGTAACATCCTCTCAGCATCTACACGATCGAGTCCCCTCAGAATCTTGTATATTTCAATAGGGTCTCCTCTCATTCTTCTAAACTGCAATGAGTATAGACCCAACCTGTTCATTCTTTCCTCATAAGACAACTCTTCTATACCCAGAATCAACCTAGTGAACCTTCTCTGAACTGCCTCCAATGCAAGTATGTCCTTCCTTAAATAAGGGCACCAGAACTGTACACAGTACTCCAGGTGTGGCCTCACCAGCACCCAGCTGTAGCATGACTTCCCTGCTTTTATGCTCCATCCCCCTAGAAATAAAGGCCAATATTCCGTTTGCCTTCCGGATCACCTGCTGCACCTGTATGTTGACTTTTTGTGTTTCATGTACGAGGACACCCAGATCCCTCTGTACCGCAGCATTTTGTAGTATTTCTCCATTCAAATATTAGTTTGCTTTTTTGTTTTTCCTCCCAAAGTGGACGACTTCACATTTTCCCACATTATATTCCATCTGCCAAATTTTTGTCCATTCACTTAACTTGTCAATATCCCTTTGTCTCTGCTTGATTGCATGGAGATTTTCTAAGTGCCCTGCTATAACCTCCTTAATAATAGATTCTAGCATTTTCCCTGTGACAGATGTTAAGCTAATTGGTCTGTGGTTTCCTGCTTTCTGTCTCCTGCCTTTCTTGAATGGAGGAATTACATTCGCTATTTTCCAATCTGATGGGACCCTTCCAGAATCCAGGGAACTTTGGAAAATTAATACCAATGCATCTACTATCTCTGCAGCCACTTCTTTTAAGACCCCAGGATGAAATCCATCATGACCTGGGGACTTGTCGGCTTTTAGTTTTAATATTTTTTTCAGACCCCTTTCCCTGGTGATTGTAAATGTTTTAAGTTCCTCCCTCCCTTTCACCTCTTGATTCACAATTATTTCTGGCATGTTATTTGTATCCTCTACAGTGAAGACAGATGCAAAATATCTGTTCAATTCATCTGCCATTTCCTTATTCTCCATTATTAATTTCCCAGACTCACTCTCAAGAGGACCAATGCTCACTTTACTTACTCTTTTCCTTTTTAAATTCCTGTAGAAACTCTTACTATCTGTTTTTATATTTCAAGCTAGCTTTCTCTTGTACACTAATTTTTCCCTCCTTATTATTCTTTTAGTCATTCTTTGCTGTTTTTTATATTCTGTCCAATCTTCTGGCCTGCCACTAACCTTCGCACAATTGTATGCTTTTTCTTTCAATTTGATATTATTTTTATTTCCTTAGTTAGTCACGGCTCGTACGTCCTTCCCCTAGAGTCTTTCTTTCTCACTGGAATGTATCTTTGCTGAGTGTTATGAAATATCTCATTAAATGTCTGCCGTTGCATCTCTACTGACATATCCCTTAACCTAAGTTCCCAGTTCACTTTAGCCAGCTCTGTCTTCATGCCCTCATAACCTATTTTTAATTTTGTTCATGCGATGTGCGCGTCACTGGCGAGGCCAGCATTTGTTGCCCATCCCTAATTGCCCTTGAGAAGGTGGTGGTGAGCCACCTTCTTGAACCGCTGCAGTGTGTGTGGTGAAGATTCTCCCACAGTGCTGTTAGGAAGGGAGTTCCAGGATTTTGACCCAGCGACGATGAAGGAACGGTGATATATTTCCAAGTCGGGATGGTGTGTGACTTGGAGGGGAACGTGCAGGTGGTGTTGTTCCCATGTGCCTGCTGCCCTTGTCCTTCTAGATGGTAGAGGTCGTGGGGTTGGGAGGTGCTGTCGAAGAAGCCTTGGCGAGTTGCTGCAGTGCATCTTGTGGATGGTGCACACTGCAGCCACAGTGCGCCGGTGATGAAGGGGGTGAATGTTTAGGGTGGTGGATGGGGTGTCAATATAGCAGGCTGCTTTGTCCTGGATGGTGTCGAGCTTCTTGAGTGTTGTTGCAGCTGCATTCATCCAGGCAAGTGGAGAGTATTCCATAACACTCCTGACTTGTGCCTTGTAGATGGTGGAAAGGCTTTGGGGAGTCAGGAGGTGAGTCACTCCCGGCAGTATACCCAGCCTCTGACCTGCTCCTGTAGCCACAGTATTTATATGGCTGGTCCAGTTAAGTTTCTGGTCAATGGTGACCCCCAGGATGTTGATGGTGGGGGATTCGGCGATGGTAATGCCATTGAATGTCAAGGGGAGGTGGTTAGATGGTCATTGCCTGGCACTTGTCTGGCGCGAATGTTACTTGCCACTTATCAGCCCAAGCCTGGATGTTGTCCGGGTCTTGCTACATGTGGGCATGGACTGCTTCATTATCTGAGAGGTGGCGAATGGAACAGAACAAGATGCAATCATCAGCGAACATCCCCATTTTTGAACTTATGATGGAGGAAAGGTCATTGATGAAGCAGCTGATGATGGTTGGGCCTAGGACACTGCCCTGAGGAACTCCTGCAGCAATGTCCTGGGGCTGAGATGATTGGCCTCCAACAACCACTCCCATCTTCCGTTGTGCTAGGTATGACTCCAGCCACTGGAGAGTTTTCCCCCTGATTCCCATTGACTTAAATTTTACTAGGGCTCCTTGGTGCCACACTTGGTCAAATGCTGCCTTGATGTCAAGAGCAGTCACTCTCACCTCACCTCTGGAATTCAGCTCTTTTGTCCATGTTTGGACCAAGGCTGTAATGAGGTCTGGAGCCGAGTGTTCCTGGCGGAACACAAACTGAGCATCGGTGAGCAGTTTATTGGTGAGTAAGTGTCGCTTGATAGCACTGTCGACGATACCTTCCATCACTTTGCTGATGATTGAGAGTAGACCGATGGGGCGGTAATTGGCCGGATTGGATTTCTCCTGCTTTTTGTGGACAGGACATACCTGGGCAATTTTCCACATTGTCGGGTAGATGCCAGTGTTGTAGCTGTACTGGAACAGTTTGGCTAGAGGTGTGGCTAGTTCTGCAGCACAAGACTTCAGCACTACAGCCGGGATGTTGTCGGGGCCCATAGCCATTGCTGTATCCAGTGCACTCAGCTGTTTCTTGATATCGCGTGGAGTGAATCGAATTGGCTGAAGACTGGCTTCTGTGATGGTGGGGATATTAGGAGGAGGCCGAGATGGATCGTCCACTCGGCACTTCTGGCTGAAGATGGTTGCAAACGCTTCAGCCTTGTCTATTGCACTCATGTTCTGGACTCCGCCATCATTGAAGATGGGGATGTTTGCAGAGCCTTCTCCTCCCATTAGTTGTTTAATTGTCCACCACCATTCATGACTGGATGTGGCAGGACTGCAGAGCTTTGATCTGATCCGTTGGTTGTGGAATCGCTTAGCTCTGTCTATAGCATGTTGCTTCCGCTGTTTAGCATGCATGTAGTCCTGAGTTGTAGCTTCACCAGGTTGGCACCTCATTTTTTGTTACGCCTGGTGCTGCTCCTGGCATGCTCTTCTACACTCCTCATTGAACCAGGGTTGATCCCCTGGCTTGTTGGTGATGGTAGAGTGAGGAATATGCCGGGCCATGAGGTTACAGATTGTGCTGGAATACAATTCTGCTGCTGATGGCCCACAGCGCCTCATGGATGCCCAGTTATGAGCTGCTAGATTTGTTCTGAATCTATCCCATTTAGCACGGTGGTAGTGCCACACAACACGTTGGATGGTATCCTCAGTGCGAAGACGGGACTTCGTCTCACACGAGGACTGAGCGGTGGTCACTCCTACCAATACTGTCATGGACAGATGCATTTGCGACAGATAGATTGGGGAGGACGAGGTCAAGTAAGTTTTTCCCTCGTGTTGGTTCGCTCACCACCTGCCGCAGACCCAGCCTGGCAGCTATGTCCTTCAGGACTCGGCCAGCGGTGGTGCTAGCGAGCCACTCTTGGTGATGGACATTGAAGTCCCCCACCCAGTGTATATTCTGTGCCCTTGCTACCCTCAGTGTTTCCTCCAAGTGGTGTTCAACATGGAGAAGGACTGATTCATCAGCTGAGGGAGGGCAATAGGTGGTAATTAGCAGGAGGTTTCCTTGCCCATGTTTGACCTGATGCCATGAGATTTTATGGGGTTTAGAGTCAATGTTGAGGACTCCCAGGGCCACTCCCTCCTGACTGTATATCACTGTACCGCCACCTCTGGTCGGTCAGGACATGCCCAGGGATGGTGATGGAAGAGTCTGGGACATTGGCTGAGAGGTATGATTCTGTGAGTATGGCTATGTCAGGCTGTTGCTTGACTAGTCTGTGGGACAGCTCTCCCAATGTTGGCACAAGTCCCCAGATGTTCGTGAGGAGGACTTTGCAGGAACGACTGGGATTGGTTTGTCTTTGTCGTGTCCGGTGCCTAGTGGTCTGATGCCAGGTGGTCCATCCAGTTTTATTCTAATTATGACTTTTTTTTAAGTGAGATTTTACAACTGAGTGTCTTGCTAGGCCATTTTAGAGGGCAATTAAGAATCAACCACATTGCTGTGGGTCTGGAGTCACATATAGGTCAGACCGGGTAAGGACGGCAGGTTTCCTTCCCTAAAGGGCATTAGTGAACCAGATGGGTTTTAACAACAGTTCGGTACTTTCATGGCTACCATTACTGATACTAGTATTTTAAGTCCAGATTTTATTTAATTAATTGAATTTAAATTCCCCAGCTGCCGTGGCAGGATTTGAACTCATGACTCCAGATTATTAGTCCAGGCCTCTGGATTACTAGTCCAGTAACATAACCACTATGCTACCATACCCTTATTTAAGTTTAAAATAACTGCCCTTATTTAAGTTTAAAACACTGATCTTAGACTTACTCTTCTCTCCCTCAAACTGAATTCGAAATTCAATCATATTGTGATCACTGCTACCTCTTGGCTCCTTTATCATGAAGTCATTAATTAATCCTGTCTCATTACACATTACCAGATCTAGAATAGCCTGCTCTCTGGTTGGCTCTAGAACATGCTGCTCTAAGAAACTGTCCTGAAAGCACTCTATGAACTCATCTTCCAGGCTACCTTTATGTAGATTAAAATCACCCATGATTATCGCTGTTCCTTTCTCACAAGCCCCCATTATTTCTTCCTGTATACCCTGTCCTACAGCGTGGTTATTGTTATAAGCCTTTTAACTACTCCCACAAGTGACTTCTTGCCTTTACTATTTCTTATCTCTACCCAAACTGATTCTACATCTTGGTCTTTAGAGCTAAGGTAATTTCTCTTTATTATATTCATGTCATCCTTAATTAACAGAGCTATCCCTCCACCTTTTCCTAGCTTCCTGTCCTTCTGAAATGTCAATTACTCTGGATTGCTCTTGCAGAGAACTGGCACGGTCATGACAGGCCAAATGTCCTCCTTCCATGCTGTAACCATGCTATGATTCTATAACTGAATAGATTGCACTGCAGCAACTCGCCAAGGCTTCTTCGACAGCACCTACCAAACCCGCGACCTCTACCACCTAGAAGGACAAGAGCAGCAGGCACATGGGAACAACACCACCTGCACGTTCCCCTCCAAGTCACACACCATCCCAGCTTGGAAATATATCGCCGTTCCTTCATCGTCGCTGGGTCAAAATCCTGGAACTCCCTTCCTAACAGCACTGTGGGAGAACCGTCACCACACGGACTGCAGTGGTTCAAGAAGGTGGCTCACCACCACCTTCTCAAGGGCAATTAGGGATGGGCAATAAATGCTGGCCTCGCCAGTGACGCCCACATCCCATGAACGAATAAAAAGAAAGATTCTGTCTTTGATCCCTCAAGGACATCCTCTTTCTCCAGCACTGTAATATTCTTGTTAAACAATACTGCCACCCCCCTCCTTTTTTTCCTTCCCTATCTTTCCTGAACACCTTGTATCCAGGAATATTTAGTACCCAATCCTGACCTTTTTTGAGCCAGGTCTCCGTTATCATCACTACATCATATTCCCATGTGGCTATTTGCGCCTGCAGCTCACCAACCTTATTTACCACGCTTCATTCATCCACACATATGCACTCTAAACATATCTTCGACCATCTCATATTCTCTCTTAGTCTGGTCCCACCTAATACTGTACTATTTCTTACTCTAGTCCTTTCGGAATGCTGAGGGGGTGGGAAGATGTGTTTGGTGGTGGCATCGCACTAGAGGTAGTGGAAGATGATCTGTTGAATGAGGAGGCTGGTGAGGTAGAAGGTGAGGACAAGGAGGACCCTATTGTGGTTCTGGGAGGGAGGGCAAAAGTACAGAAAATTGGATGGACACAGTCTGGGGTCTGGTCAACCACAGTGGAGGGGAATCCTCGGTTGAGGAAAAAGGAAGACATATCAGAAGCACTAATGTGGAAGGTGGCATCGGCGGAACAGATGCAACAGAGTTGGAGAAACTGGGAGAATAGAAGAGTGCATACAGGAAGCAGGGTGGGAGGAAGTGTAATCAAGGTAGCTGTGTTCCAATGAAGCTCAAAGTGAGCTCAAGGAACAGCACCTCATCTTTCAATGAGGCACTTTACAACCTTCCAGCCTCAACATTGTGTTTAACAACTACAGACTGTAACCACTGCTCCCGTTTTCTCGGGCAGCAGGCGCTGGTAATGGTTCTGCTGTTGCCATTTACACCTCCTCTGGACCCATCTTTTGTTTCTTCACTGTCCCATTACCACTCTCCTTTTACTTGCACCATCATCCCTTTTGATATTGAATCACTCCTGCCCTTCCCCCAATCACAGACCTTTCCCTTTGTTCTTTCCTCCACCTCCCCCCACCTTTTCCCTGGCTCTGTTATGGCTTATAAACTGTTAAATCTCTAACTTCTTCCAGTTCTGATGAAAGGTCATCAACCTGAAACGTTAACTCTGTTTCTCTCTTCACAGGTGCTGCCTGACCCGCTGAGTGTTTCCAGCATTTGCTGTTCTTATTTCAGATTTCCAGCATCCGCAGCATTTTGCTTTTGATATAATGTGTACTGCTGCCTAGTTGCAGCTTAGTCCACTGAAAAACATGAATAAGGCATCTAATATGTCCCAGCAGATTTTCCAGGCAGGGTGGTGCCAAAGGCTTGATCTTGAAGATGTGGAGAAAAAGATGCTGACTGCATTCATACCATATCGGAATTTTACACCTGAGGAGGTAATGGAATGCAGTCTTGGAAGAAATTAGGTGCAGTAATGGGGATAAAACTGAAACGGACTTAATTAGCGACAATAAGGATTTTGCTACAAATATTAGGAGTTAGTAAACACAAGCTGGTCCTTCTAGGGTTGCTTTTTGTAAATCAAGCTAAATGGAAATCTTATTTGATCACTGTTTAAGTGTATGAATTTAACAATAGAACATTTTAAATGAGAATAAAAGCTATGGATAAAATTTGCGTAACCTTCTTGTTCAATTCAATTTTAATTTATAGTTATTTCTTCATGGAATGTGAGCTGCACTAGCCAGGGCATGAAGTGACAGTCAAACAATATAGTGTGGAATGGTGGTCATGTGTAGGCCAGACTGGGTAGGGTAGCAGGTCCCCTTCCCTTAAGGACATTAGGAAACCAGTTGGGCTTTTACAACAATCCGGCAGGTTTCAAGGTAATTTTTCTGGTGTTGGCCAGGAATTACCAAATTTATTGATTCAATTTCTCAACATGCCCTGCTTGGATTCAAATTTATGACTTCTGAGTTACTAGGCCTATACCATATCCACTAGGCTACTGTACCCTTAATGATACAGTACCAACGTGAACAGATTTAAAATAATAGTACAGAATTAGAAATTTCAAATGTTTCATTTGTGCCTCAATAAAAATACATCCAGACGTATCTATCCTCTACCTAGGCTTTTGCCGCACTTAACAACCAATGCAGAAAGACAATCATTGTTGTTTAAAGTGCAACAAGCCTGTTTAGTGCCGTTAGCAATTTAACAGATTTATTTATAGATTAGGAAATGTAATGCAATATCACAGCCTCCTTCCCTTTGAAGTCATACAGGAATATAAAGCAAACAGTAAATTAAATAAAAATTGTTCTTTTAACAGCTTAAAATGATTTTCATCATGTTCTAATGACGGGTATGTCCATAATTTAATTGCACTGACACAATGCAAGCAACATAAAGTGAAAATAATTGTAAATAGTTGCCAGTCATATAAAATATTTTCTAGTCAGTTCACCACTTGATACTACTGACTTCAGAGAGGTTACAAATGCAAAGCTAGTTTCCAGCTGCAGTGTTATTTGCTTCTATGATGAAAGTATAGAAATTATAAAAATATTAACATGGGCAATGTATTTTGCTTAAAAAATGGAGTAAGCAATTCAACAATTTACTGACATTGAAAGGCTTTTACTTCAAGGACCAACTGATTTAGCTGCCAGCATCAATCTCTCGATTAAAAGGTGTTTACACCGGCAACATCTTAATAAAATACATGTATCTCTGATCTGAACTATGACCAAATTCTTTTTGTACAGGCTTAGATTTTTCACTGTAGTATGGGCCATATGTCTTACGTGAAACACAGTAATTTGTCAAATCCCAACAGCTTTGTCTTGGTACAACAGCAGATTAATGTGACACTAATTAAACTTGAATCTTATCCCTTGAGTGACCCTCTTTGTGCAGCCCAAGGAATCAAACCATTGACACTTCGCATTATTCCTAATTTGTAATAAAGACACACTGAGGAATTTCAAATTTTACACCATACACCAAGGTTTAACTAAATGTTATCATTTTAAACTACACCATAAAATATCAACTTTCAATTTAAGATTTTAAATAAAGTTTAAAAAATAAATGTTTCCCTTACTGCAAAGGAGCACTAAGTGTGCAATCTAGGGGTTTGTAACCACTGAAGGAGTGGAGGTGGGAAACAGGGAAACTGGGAAATTGGGAAGGGAGTTTTGGAGCACTGTGGGGCCACTTGGCACTATTGGAGGGGAGCAAGGTGGGGAGGGCGGCCAAGGAGAATGGGACCCATTAGATACCACCTTTCCAACCGCATTCCTGCCCATCAACATCCTTCCTTGACCAGTCTGCAGCTTATTTTATACTCTCACATACACCCCCTCCCAACCACTTTACCCATCGTCAATCATTCCTGTCTTTATCTTCCTGCGAGCTGAACCAGACATCTACGGCCCATGCTGAGATGCTGCAGTTTGCAGCCGGGTCTTCAAGGCCCAGAGCTGCACAAGATCATTCTCCACGGCCATCTGAAGTGTCCTCAATGGAAGCTCAACAGCCTTCCACCTCTCAAGCTTTGGCCACTGGGGATAAGCACAAAATACATGCATTAAGAGCTTGCACAAGGGTGACTCATGATTTTTTTTGTCAATGACACCGTACTGTGAGAATATTTGTTTGATGAATTTGTTTTTTCTTCCGGATTTGGTGTTGGTGTTTATCTTTGTAGTGAAGAGCGAGAGCAGGAGGCGATAAAGCGGCAGCAGAAAACCCAAGAGCAGAGCGAGAGCGGGAGGCGATAAAGCCCGAGAGTAGAGCGGGAGGCAATAAAGCCCGAGAGTAGGGCGAGAGCGGGAGGTGATAAAGCCCGAGAGTAGGGCGAGAGCGGGAGGTGATAAAGCCCGAGAGTAGGGCGAGAGCGGGAGGCAATAAAGCCCGAGAGTAGGGCGAGAGCGGGAGGCAATAAAGCCCGAGAGTAGGGCGAGAGCGGGAGGTGATAAAGCCCGAGAGTAGGGCGAGAGCGGGAGGCGATAAAGCCCGAGAGTAGAGCGAGAGCGGGAGGTGATAAAGCCCGAGAGTAGAGTGAGAACGGGAGGTGATAAAGTCCAAAAGTAGAGTGAGAGCGGGAGGCGATAAAGTCCGAGAGTAGGGCGAGAGCGGGAGGCGATAAAGTCCGAGAGCAGAGTGAGAATGGGAGGCGATAAAGCCCGAGAGTAGAGTGAGAACGGGAGGCGATAAAGTCCAAAAGTAGAGTGAGAGCGGGAGGCGATAAAGTCCGAGAGTAGAGTGAGAATGGGAGGCGATAAAGCCCGAGAGTAGGGCGAGAGCGGGAGGCGATAAAGTCCGAGAGTAGGGCGAGAGCGGGAGGCGATAAAGTCCGAGAGTAGGGCGAGAATGGGAGGCGATAAAGTCCACAAGTAGAGTGAGAACGGGTGGTGATAAAGTCCGAGAGTGGGGCGAGAGCGGGAGGCGATAAAGTCCGAGAGTAGAGCGAGAGCGGGAGGCGATAAAGCCCGAGAGTAGAGCGAGAGCTGGAGGCGATAAAGTCCGAGAGCAGAGCGAGAATGGGAGGCGATAAAGTCCAAAAGTAGAGTGAGAACGGGAGGCAATAAAGTCCGAGAGTGGGGCGAGAGCGGGAGGCGATAAAGTCCGAGAGTGGGGCGAGAGCGGGAGGCGATAAAGTCCAAAAGTAGAGTGAGAGCGGGAGGCGATAAAGTCCGAGAGTAGAGTGAGAATGGGAGGCGATAAAGCCCGAGAGTAGGGCGAGAGCGGGAGGCGATAAAGTCCGAGAGTAGGGCGAGAGCGGGAGGCGATAAAGTCCGAGAGTAGGGCGAGAATGGGAGGCGATAAGTCCACAAGTAGAGTGTGAACGGGTGGTGATAAAGTCCGAGAGTGGGGCGAGAGCGGGAGGCGATAAAGTCCGAGAGTAGAGCGAGAGCGGGAGGCGATAAAGCCCGAGAGTGGGGCGAGAGCGGGAGGCGATAAAGTCCGAGAGTAGAGCGAGAGCTGGAGGCGATAAAGTCCGAGAGTAGAGCGAGAATGGGAGGCGATAAAGTCCAAAAGTAGAGTGAGAACGGGAGGCAATAAAGTCCGAGAGTGGGGCGAGAGCGGGAGGCGATAAAGTCCGAGAGTGGGGCGAGAGCGGGAGGCGATAAAGTCCGAGAGTAGGGCGAGAGCGGGAGGCGATAAAGCCCGAGAGTAGAGCGAGAGCGCGAGGTGATAAAGTCCGAGAGTAGAGTGAGAACGGGAGGCGATAAAGCCCGAGAGTAGAGTGAGAACGGGAGGCGATAAAGTCCGAGAGTAGAGTGAGAACGGGAGGCGATAAAGTCCGAGAGTAGAGTGAGAACGGGAGGCGATAAAGTCCGAGAGTAGAGCGAGAACGGGAGGCGATAAAGCCCGAGAGTAGAGCGAGAACGGGAGGCGATAAAGCCCGAGAGTAGAGCGAGAACGGGAGGCGATAAAGCCCGAGAGTAGAGCGAGAACGGGAGGCGATAAAGCCAGAGTAGAGTGAGAGCGGGAGGTGATAAAGCCCGAGAGTGGAGTGAGAACGGGAGGCGATAAAGCCCGAGAGTAGAGTGAGAACGGGAGGCGATAAAGCCCGAGAGTAGAGTGAGAACGGGAGGCGATAAAGCCCGAGAGTAGAGCGAGAACGGGAGGCGATAAAGCCCGAGAGTAGAGCGAGAACGGGAGGCGATAAAGCCCGAGAGTAGAGCGAGAACGGGAGGCGATAAAGCCCGAGAGTAGAGCGAGAACGGGAGGCGATAAAGCCCGAGAGTAGAGTGAGAACGGGAGGCGATAAAGCCCGAGAGTAGAGTGAGAGCGGGAGGTGATAAAGCCCGAGAGTAGAGTGAGAACAGGAGGTGATAAAGCCCGAGAGTAGAGTGAGAACGGGAGGCGATAAATCCAGAGAGTAGAGTGAGAACGGGAGGTGATAAAGTCCGAGAGTAGAGTGAGAACGGGAGGCGATAAATCCAGAGAGTAGGGCGAGAGCGGGAGGCGATAAAGCCCGAGAGTAGAGTGAGAACGGGAGGTGATAAAGTCCGAGAGTAGAGCGAGAGCGGGAGGTGATAAAGCCCGAGAGTAGAGTGAGAACGGGAGGCGATCAAGCCCGAGAGTAGAGTGAGAACGGGAGGCGATAAATCCCGAGAGTTGAGTGAGAACGGGAGGTGATAAAGTCCGAGAGTGGAGCGAGAGCGGGAGGCGATAAAGTCCGAGAGTAGAGTGAGAACGGGAGGCGATAAAGCCCGAGAGTAGAGTGAGAGCGGGAGGCGATAAAGCCCGAGAGTAGAGTGAGAGCGGGAGGCGATAAAGCCCGAGAGTAGAGTGAGAACGGGAGGCGATAAAGCCCGAGAGTAGAGTGAGAGCGGGAGGTGATAAAGCCCGAGAGTAGAGTGAGAACGGGAGGCGATAAATCCAGAGAGTAGAGTGAGAACGGGAGGTGATAAAGTCCGAGAGTAGAGTGAGAACGGGAGGCGATAAATCCAGAGAGTAGGGCGAGAGCGGGAGGCGATAAAGCCCGAGAGTAGAGTGAGAACGGGAGGCGATAAAGCCCGAGAGTAGAGCGAGAGCGGGAGGTGATAAATTCCGAGAGTAGAGTGAAAACGGGCGGCGATGAAGTCCGAGAGTAGAGTGAGAACGGGAGGCGATAAAGCTCGAGAGTAGAGTGAGAACGGGAGGCGATAAAGTCCGAGAGTAGAGTGAGAACGGGAGGCGATAAAGCCCGAGAGTAGAGTGAGAACGGGAGGCGATAAAGCCCGAGAGTAGAGTGAGAACGGGAGGCGATAAAGCCCGAGAGTCGAGTGAGAACGGGAGGTGATAAAGCCCGAGAGTAGAGTGAGAACGGGAGGCGATAAAGCCCGAGAGTAGGGCGAGAGCGGGAGGCGATAAAGCCCGAGAGTCGAGTGAGAACGGGAGGCGATAAAGCCCGAGAGTAGAGTGAGAACGGGAGGCGATAAAGCCCGAGAGTAGGGCGAGAGCGGGAGGCGAAAAAGCCCGAGAGTAGGGCGAGAGCGGGAGGTGATAAAGCCCGAGAGTAGAGTGAGAACGGGAGGCGATAAAGCCCGAGAGTAGGGCGAGAGCGGGAGGCGATAAAGCCCGAGAGTCGAGTGAGAACGGGAGGCGATAAAGCCCGAGAGTAGAGTGAGAACGGGAGGCGATAAAGCCCGAGAGTAGGGCGAGAGCGGGAGGCGAAAAAGCCCGAGAGTAGAGTGAGAACGGGAGGTGATAAAGTCCGAGAGTAGAGTGAGAACGGGAGGTGATAAAGTCCGAGAGTAGAGTGAGAACGGGAGGTGATAAAGTCCGAGAGCAGAGTGAGAACGGGAGGCGATAAAGCCCGAGAGTAGGGCGAGAGCGGGAGGCGATAAAGTCCGAGAGTAGGGCGAGAATGGGAGGCGATAAAGTCCACAAGTAGAGTGTGAACGGGTGGTGATAAAGTCCGAGAGTGGGGCGAGAGCGGGAGGCGATAAAGTCCGAGAGTAGAGCGAGAGCGGGAGGCGATAAAGCCCGAGAGTAGAGCGAGAGCTGGAGGCGATAAAGTCCGAGAGTAGAGCGAGAATGGGAGGCGATAAAGTCCAAAAGTAGAGTGAGAACGGGAGGCAATAAAGTCCGAGAGTGGGGCGAGAGCGGGAGGCGATAAAGTCCGAGAGTGGGGCGAGAGCGGGAGGCGATAAAGTCCGAGAGTAGGGCGAGAGCGGGAGGCGATAAAGCCCGAGAGTAGAGCGAGAGCGCGAGGTGATAAAGTCCGAGAGTAGAGTGAGAACGGGAGGCGATAAAGCCCGAGAGTAGAGTGAGAACGGGAGGCGATAAAGTCCGAGAGTAGAGTGAGAACGGGAGGCGATAAAGTCCGAGAGTAGAGCGAGAACGGGAGGCGATAAAGCCCGAGAGTAGAGCGAGAACGGGAGGCGATAAAGCCCGAGAGTAGAGCGAGAACGGGAGGCGATAAAGCCCGAGAGTAGAGCGAGAACGGGAGGCGATAAAGCCAGAGTAGAGTGAGAGCGGGAGGTGATAAAGCCCGAGAGTGGAGTGAGAACGGGAGGCGATAAAGCCCGAGAGTAGAGTGAGAACGGGAGGCGATAAAGCCCGAGAGTAGAGCGAGAACGGGAGGCGATAAAGCCCGAGAGTAGAGCGAGAACGGGAGGCGATAAAGCCCGAGAGTAGAGCGAGAACGGGAGGTGATAAATTCCGAGAGTAGAGTGAAAACGGGAGGCGATAAAGTCCGAGAGTAGAGTGAGAACGGGAGGCGATAAAGCTCGAGAGTAGAGTGAGAACGGGAGGCGATAAAGTCCGAGAGTAGAGTGAGAACGGGAGGCGATAAAGCCCGAGAGTAGAGTGAGAACGGGAGGCGATAAAGCCCGAGAGTAGAGTGAGAACGGGAGGCGATAAAGCCCGAGAGTAGAGCGAGAGGCGATAAAGCCCGAGAGTCGAGCGAGAGCGGGAGGCGATAAAGCCCGAGAGTAGAGCGAGAGTGGGAGGCGATAAAGCCAGAGAGTAGGGCGAGAGCGGGAGGCGATAAAGCCCGAGAGTAGGGCGAGAGCGGGAGGTGATAAAGCCCGAGAGTAGAGTGAGAACGGGAGGCGATAAAGCCCGAGAGTCGAGTGAGAACGGGAGGCGATAAAGCCCGAGAGTAGAGTGAGAACGGGAGGCGATAAAGCCCGAGAGTAGGGCGAGAGCGGGAGGCGATAAAGCCCGAGAGTAGAGTGAGAACGGGAGGTGATAAAGTCCGAGAGTAGAGTGAGAACGGGAGGCGATAAAGTCCGAGAGTAGAGTGAGAGCGGGAGGCGATAAAGCCCGAGAGTAGAGTGAGAACGGGAGGCGATAAATCCCGAGAGTAGAGTGAGAACGGGAGGCGATAAAGTCCGAGAGTAGAGCGAGAACGGGAGGCGATAAATCCCGAGAGTAGAGTGAGAGTGGGAGGCGATAAAGCCCGAGAGTAGAGTGAGAACGGGAGGTGATAAAGTCCGAGAGTAGAGCGAGAGCGGGAGGTGATAAAGCCCGAGAGTAGAGTGAGAACGGGAGGCGATCAAGCCCGAGAGTAGAGTGAGAACGGGAGGCGATAAATCCCGAGAGTTGAGTGAGAACGGGAGGTGATAAAGTCCGAGAGTGGAGCGAGAGCGGGAGGCGATAAAGTCCGAGAGTAGAGTGAGAACGGGAGGCGATAAAGCCCGAGAGTAGAGTGAGAGCGGGAGGCGATAAAGCCCGAGAGTAGAGTGAGAGCGGGAGGCGATAAAGCCCGAGAGTAGAGTGAGAACGGGAGGCGATAAAGCCCGAGAGTAGAGTGAGAGCGGGAGGTGATAAAGCCCGAGAGTAGAGTGAGAACGGGAGGCGATAAATCCAGAGAGTAGAGTGAGAACGGGAGGTGATAAAGTCCGAGAGTAGAGTGAGAACGGGAGGCGATAAATCCAGAGAGTAGGGCGAGAGCGGGAGGCGATAAAGCCCGAGAGTAGAGTGAGAACGGGAGGCGATAAAGCCCGAGAGTAGAGCGAGAGCGGGAGGTGATAAATTCCGAGAGTAGAGTGAAAACGGGCGGCGATGAAGTCCGAGAGTAGAGTGAGAACGGGAGGCGATAAAGCTCGAGAGTAGAGTGAGAACGGGAGGCGATAAAGTCCGAGAGTCGAGTGAGAACGGGAGGCGATAAAGCCCGAGAGTAGAGTGAGAACGGGAGGTGATAAAGCCCGAGAGTAGAGTGAGAACGGGAGGCGATAAAGCCCGAGAGTAGAGCGAGAGGCAATAAAGCCCGAGAGTCGAGCGAGAGCGGGAGGTGATAAAGCCCGAGAGTAGGGCGAGAGCGGGAGGCGATAAAGCCCGAGAGTAGGGCGAGAGCGGGAGGTGATAAAGCCCGAGAGTAGAGTGAGAACGGGAGGCGATAAAGCCCGAGAGTAGGGCGAGAGCGGGAGGCGATAAAGCCCGAGAGTCGAGTGAGAACGGGAGGCGATAAAGCCCGAGAGTAGAGTGAGAACGGGAGGCGATAAAGCCCGAGAGTAGGGCGAGAGCGGGAGGCGAAAAAGCCCGAGAGTAGAGTGAGAACGGGAGGTGATAAAGTCCGAGAGTAGAGTGAGAACGGGAGGTGATAAAGTCCGAGAGTAGAGTGAGAACGGGAGGTGATAAAGTCCGAGAGCAGAGTGAGAACGGGAGGCGATAAAGCTCGAGAGTAGAGTGAGAACCGGAGGCGATAAAGTCCGAGAGTAGAGTGAGAACGGGAGGCGATAAAGCCCGAGAGTAGAGTGAGAACGGGAGGCGATAAAGCCCGAGAGTAGAGCGACAGCGGGAGGCTATAAAGCCCGAGAGTAGAGTGAGAACGGGAGGTGATAAAGCCCGAGAGTAGAGTGAGAACGGGAGGCGATAAATCCAGAGAGTAGAGTGAGAACGGGAGGTGATAAAGTCCGAGAGTAGAGTGAGAACGGGAGGCGATAAATCCAGAGAGTAGGGCGAGAGCGGGAGGCGATAAAGCCCGAGAGTAGAGTGAGAACGGGAGGCGATAAAGCCCGAGAGTAGAGTGAGAACGGGAGGCGATAAAGCCCGAGAGTAGAGCGAGAGCGGGAGGTGATAAATTCCGAGAGTAGAGTGAAAACGGGCGGCGATAAAGTCCGAGAGTAGAGTGAGAACGGGAGGCGATAAAGCTCGAGAGTAGAGTGAGAACGGGAGGCGATAAAGTCCGAGAGTAGAGTGAGAACGGGAGGCGATAAAGCCCGAGAGTAGAGTGAGAACGGGAGGTGATAAAGCCCGAGAGTAGAGTGAGAACGGGAGGCGATAAAGCCCGAGAGTAGAGCGAGAGGCAATAAAGCCCGAGAGTCGAGCGAGAGCGGGAGGTGATAAAGCCCGAGAGCAGAGCGAGAGCGGGATGCGATAAAGCCCGAGAGTAGGGCGAGAGCGGGAGGCGATAAAGCCCGAGAGTAGGGCGAGAGCGGGAGGTGATAAAGCCCGAGAGTAGAGTGAGAACGGGAGGCGATAAAGCCCGAGAGTAGGGCGAGAGCGGGAGGCGATAAAGCCCGAGAGTCGAGTGAGAACGGGAGGCGATAAAGCCCGAGAGTAGAGCGACAGCGGGAGGCTATAAAGCCCGAGAGTAGAGTGAGAACGGGAGGTGATAAAGCCCGAGAGTAGAGTGAGAACGGGAGGCGATAAATCCAGAGAGTAGAGTGAGAACGGGAGGTGATAAAGTCCGAGAGTAGAGTGAGAACGGGAGGCGATAAATCCAGAGAGTAGGGCGAGAGCGGGAGGCGATAAAGCCCGAGAGTAGAGTGAGAACGGGAGGCGATAAAGCCCGAGAGTAGAGTGAGAACGGGAGGCGATAAAGCCCGAGAGTAGAGCGAGAGCGGGAGGTGATAAATTCCGAGAGTAGAGTGAAAACGGGCGGCGATAAAGTCCGAGAGTAGAGTGAGAACGGGAGGCGATAAAGCTCGAGAGTAGAGTGAGAACGGGAGGCGATAAAGTCCGAGAGTAGAGTGAGAACGGGAGGCGATAAAGCCCGAGAGTAGAGTGAGAACGGGAGGTGATAAAGCCCGAGAGTAGAGTGAGAACGGGAGGCGATAAAGCCCGAGAGTAGAGCGAGAGGCAATAAAGCCCGAGAGTCGAGCGAGAGCGGGAGGTGATAAAGCCCGAGAGCAGAGCGAGAGCGGGAGGCGATAAAGCCCGAGAGTAGGGCGAGAGCGGGAGGCGATAAAGCCCGAGAGTAGGGCGAGAGCGGGAGGTGATAAAGCCCGAGAGTAGAGTGAGAACGGGAGGCGATAAAGCCCGAGAGTAGGGCGAGAGCGGGAGGCGATAAAGCCCGAGAGTCGAGTGAGAACGGGAGGCGATAAAGCCCGAGAGTAGAGTGAGAACGGGAGGCGATAAAGCCCGAGAGTAGGGCGAGAGCGGGAGGCGATAAAGCCCGAGATTAGAGTGAGAACGGGAGGTGATAAAGTCCGAGAGTAGAGTGAGAACGGGAGGTGATAAAGTCCGAGAGTAGAGTGAGAACGGGAGGTGATAAAGTCCGAGAGTAGAGTGAGAACGGGAGGTGATAAAGTCCGAGAGTAGAGTGAGAACGGGAGGTGATAAAGTCCGAGAGTAGAGTGAGAACGGGAGGCGATAAAGCTCGAGAGTAGAGTGAGAACGGGAGGCGATAAAGTCCGAGAGTAGAGTGAGAACGGGAGGCGATAAAGCCCGAGAGTAGAGTGAGAACGGGAGGTGATAAAGCCCGAGAGTAGAGTGAGAACGGGTGGCGATAAAGCCCGAGAGTAGAGCGAGAGGCAATAAAGCCCGAGAGTCGAGCGAGAGCGGGAGGTGATAAAGCCCGAGAGTAGAGCGAGAGTGGGAGGCGATAAAGCCCGAGAGTAGGGCGAGAGCGGGAGGCGATAAAGCCCGAGAGTAGGGCGAGAGCGGGAGGCGATAAAGCCCGAGAGTAGAGTGAGAACGGGAGGTGATAAAGTCCGAGAGTAGAGTGAGAACGGGAGGTGATAAAGTCCGAGAGTAGAGTGAGAACGGGAGGCGATAAAGTCCGAGAGTAGAGTGAGAACGGGAGGTGATAAAGTCCGAGAGTAGAGTGAGAGCGGGAGGCGATAAAGCCCGAGAGTAGAGTGAGAACGGGAGGCGATAAATCCCGAGAGTAGAGTGAGAACGGGAGGCGATAAAGTCCGAGAGTAGAGCGAGAACGGGAGGCGATAAATCCCGAGAGTAGAGTGAGAGTGGGAGGCGATAAAGCCCGAGAGTAGAGTGAGAACGGGAGGTGATAAAGTCCGAGAGTGGAGCGAGAGCGGGAGGTGATAAAGCCCGAGAGTAGAGTGAGAACGGGAGGCGATCAAGCCCGAGAGTAGAGTGAGAACGGGAGGCGATAAAGCCCGAGAGTAGAGTGAGAACGGGAGGTGATAAAGCCCGAGAGTCGAGTGAGAACGGGAGGCGATAAATCCCGAGAGTAGAGTGAGAACGGGAGGTGATAAAGTCCGAGAGTAGAGTGAGAACGGGAGGTGATAAAGTCCGAGAGTAGAGTGAGAACGGGAGGTGATAAATCCCGAGAGTAGAGTGAGAACGGGAGGCGATAAATCCCGAGAGTAGAGTGAGAACGGGAGGCGATAAAGTCCGAGAGTAGAGCGAGAACGGGAGGCGATAAATCCCGAGAGTAGAGTGAGAGTGGGAGGCGATAAAGCCCGAGAGTAGAGTGAGAACGGGAGGTGATAAATTCCGAGAGTCGAGCGAGAGCGGGAGGTGATAAAGCCCGAGAGTAGAGTGAGAACGGGAGGCGATGAAGCCCGAGAGTAGAGTGAGAACGGGAGGCGATAAATCCCGAGAGTAGAGTGAGAACGGGAGGCGATAAAGTCCGAGAGTGGGGCGAGAGTGGGAGGTGATAAAGCCCGAGAGTAGAGCGAGAGTGGGAGGCGATAAAGCCCGAGAGTAGGGCGAGAACGGGAGGTGATAAAGCCCGAGAGTAGAGCGAGAGTGGGAGGCGATAAAGCCCGAGAGTAGAGCGAGAGTGGGAGGCGATAAAGCCCGAGAGTAGAGTGAGAACGGGAGGCGATAAAGCCCGAGAGTAGAGTGAGAGTGGGAGGCGATAAAGCCCGAGAGTAGAGTGAGAGTGGGAGGCGATAAAGCCCGAGAGTAGAGCGAGAGTGGGAGGCGATAAAGCCCGAGAGTAGAGTGAGAGTGGGAGGCGATAAAGCCCGAGAGTAGAGTGAGAACGGGAGGCGATAAAGCCCGAGAGTAGAGTGAGAGTGGGAGGCGATAAAGCCCGAGAGTAGAGTGAGAACGGGAGGCGATAAAGCCCGAGAGTAGAGTGAGAGTGGGAGGCGATAAAGCCCGAGAGTAGAGCGAGAACGGGAGGCGATAAAGCTCGAGAGTAGAGTGAGAGTGGGAGGTGATAAAGCCCGAGAGTGGAGCGAGAGTGGGAGGTGATAAAGCCCGAGAGTAGAGCGAGAGTGGGAGGTGATAAAGCCCGAGAGTAGAGCGAGAGTGGGAGGCGATAAAGCCCGAGAGTAGAGCGAGAGTGGGAGGCGATAAAGCCCGAGAGTAGAGCGAGAACGGGAGGCGATAAAGCTCGAGAGTAGAGTGAGAGTGGGAGGTGATAAAGCCCGAGAGTGGAGTGAGAGTGGGAGGTGATAAAGCTCGAGAGTAGAGTGAGAGTGGGAGGTGATAAAGCCCGAGAGTAGAGTGAGAACGGGAGGTGATAAAGCCCGAGAGTAGAGCGAGAGCGGGAGGCGATAAAGCCCGAGAGTAGGGCGAGAACGGGAGGTGATAAAGTCCGAGAGTAGAGTGAGAACGGGAGGCGATAAAGCCCGAGAGTAGAGTGAGAACGGGAGGTGATAAAGCCTGAGAGTAGGGCGAGAACGGGAGGTGATAAAGCCCGAGAGTGGAGTGAGAACGGGAGGCGATAAAGTCCGAGAATGGAGCGAGAACGGGAGGCGATAAAGCCCGAGAGTAGGGCGAGAGCGGGAGGCGATAAAGCCCGAGAGTGGGGCGAGAGCGGGAGGCGATAAAGCCCGAGAGTGGGGCGAGAGCGGGAGGCGATAAAGCCCGAGAGTGGGGCGAGAGCGGGAGGCGATAAAGCCCGAGAGTGGGGCGAGAGCGGGAGGCGATAAAGCCCGAGAGTGGGGCGAGAGCGGGAGGCGATAAAGCCCGAGAGTGGGGCGAGAGCGGGAGGCGATAAAGCCCGAGAGTGGGGCGAGAGCGGGAGGCGATAAAGCCCGAGCGTGGGGCGAGAGAGGGAGGCGATAAAGCCCGAGAGTGGGGCGAGAGCGGGAGGCGATAAAGCCCGAGAGTGGGGCGAGAGCGGGAGGCGATAAAGCCCGAGAGTGGGGCGAGAGCGGGAGGCGATAAAGCCCGAGAGTGGGGCGAGAGCGGGAGGCGATAAAGCCCGAGAGTGGAGCGAGAGCAGGAGGCGATAAAGCCCGAGAGTGGGGCGAGAGTGGGAGGTGATAAAGCCCGAGAGTAGAGTGAGAGCGGGAGGTGGTAAAGCCCGAGAGTAGAGTGAGAACGGGAGGCGGTAAAGCCCGAGAGTGGAGTGAGAACGGGAGGTGATAAAGCCCGAGAGTAGAGTGAGAGCGGGAGGCGATAAAGCCCGAGAGTGGGGCGAGAGTGGGAGGTGATAAAGCCCGAGAGTGGGGCGAGAGTGGGAGGTGATAAAGCCCGAGAGTAGAGTGAGAGCGGGAGGTGATAAAGCCCGAGAGTAGAGTGAGAGTGGGAGGTGATAAAGCCCGAGAGTAGAGTGAGAGTGGGAGGTGATAAAGCCCGAGAGTAGAGTGAGAGTGGGAGGTGATAAAGCCCGAGAGTAGAGTGAGAGTGGGAGGTGATAAAGCCCGAGAGTAGAGTGAGAGTGGGAGGTGATAAAGCCCGAGAGTAGAGCGAGAGTGGGAGGTGATAAAGCCCGAGAGTAGAGTGAGAGTGGGAGGTGATAAAGCCCGAGAGTAGAGTGAGAGTGGGAGGTGATAAAGCCCGAGAGTAGAGTGAGAGTGGGAGGTGATAAAGCCCGAGAGTAGAGTGAGAGTGGGAGGTGATAAAGCCCGAGAGTAGAGCGAGAGTGGGAGGTGATAAAGCCCGAGAGTAGGGCGAGAGTGGGAGGTGATAAAGCCCGAGAGTAGGGCGAGAGCGGGAGGTGATAAAGCCCGAGAGTAGAGTGAGAGTGGGAGGTGATAAAGCCCGAGAGTAGAGTGAGAGTGGGAGGTGATAAAGCCCGAGAGTAGAGTGAGAGTGGGAGGTGATAAAGCCCGAGAGTAGAGTGAGAGTGGGAGGTGATAAAGCCCGAGAGTAGAGTGAGAGTGGGAGGTGATAAAGCCCGAGAGTAGGGCGAGAGTGGGAGGTGATAAAGCCCGAGAGTAGAGCGAGAACGGGAGGTGATAAAGCCCGAGAGTAGGGCGAGAGTGGGAGGTGATAAAGCCCGAGAGTAGAGTGAGAGTGGGAGGCGATAAAGCCCGAGAGTAGAGTGAGAGTGGGAGGCGATAAAGCCCGAGAGTAGAGTGAGAGTGGGAGGTGATAAAGCCCGAGAGTGGAGTGAGAGTGGGAGGTGATAAAGCCCGAGAGTAGAGTGAGAACGGGAGGCGATAAAGCCCGAGAGTGGAGTGAGAACGGGAGGTGATAAAGCCCGAGAGTAGAGTGAGAACGGGAGGTGATAAAGCCCGAGAGTAGAGTGAGAACGGGACACAATTGATGTCAACTCACCACAGGCAGAAATTGATAGAGTGACGTCACAGGACAGGAGGTAGGTGATTGGTTGGTGAGTATTCCTGTTTTTTTTCTCTAAGTTAGGGCAGGGGTTTAACTTAAGAACTTAAATCAATAACTTTAACTCGATAAATTAATTAGTTAATAAAACTAAGAATCGTGAGAGATTAAAAACTCTATAAAGTATATAAATAAATTCTGGTTCGACAAGTGATGGCAGGGCAGGTGATGTGTCGTAACTGCAGCATGTGGGAGTTGGTGGAGAGCAGCATGATGCCCGACAACCACACCCACTCTCGCCCCACTCTCGGGCTTTATCGCCTCCCGTTCTCGCTCTACTCTCGGGCTTTATCGCCTCCCACTCTCACTCTACTCTCGGGCTTTATCGCCTCCCGTTCTCGCCCTACTCTCGGGCTTTATCGCCTCCCGTTCTCGCTCCACTCTCGGGCTTTATCACCTCCCGTTCTCGCCCTACTCTCGGGCTTTATCACCTCCCGTTCTCGCTCTACTCTCGGGCTTTATCGCCTCCCACTCTCACTCTACTCTCGGGCTTTATCGCCTCCCGTTCTCGCTCCACTCTCGGGCTTTATCACCTCCCGTTCTCGCTCTACTCTCGGGCTTTATCGCCTCCCGTTCTCACTCTACTCTCGGGCTTTATCGCCTCCCATTCTCGAGGAACTTCAGCTCAGAGTTGTTGAGCTGGAGTCTGAGCGACAGATATTGCGATGCATCCGGGAGCGGGAGAGTTACCTGGACACTTTGATCCAGGAAGCAGTCACATCCCTTAGACTAGGTAGAAGTTTAGATTCGTTCAGTGTTCAGAGTCAAGCAAGTAAGAGGACTCAGGATCTGGTGATTGAGGAATCTCAGCCCTTGACCTTGTCCAAGAGGTATGAGGTACTAACTGCCTGTTTGGATGAGAGCAAGGACTGCAGGGAGGATGGGCAAACTGACCATGGCACTGTGGTACAGGAGGCCATTCAAGTGGGAGGAGTAAAAAGGAATGTGGTAGTCGTAGGGGCTAGTATAGTCAAGGAGAACTCTCTGCAGCCGCGACCGAGAGTCCCGAACGCAGTGTTGCCTGCTCGGTGCCAGGGTTAAGGACATCTCCTTGCAGCTAGAAAAGAACTTGGAGCACAAGGGGGAGGATCCAGTTGTCGTGGTCCACATAGGAACAAACGGCGTAGGTAGAATTAAGAATGGGATTCTGCTGAGACAGTTTGAGGAGCTAGGGTCTAAATTAATAAGCAGCACCTCAAAAGTTAATAATCTCTGGATTACTACCTGAGCTATGTGCAAATTGGCATAGGGACAAACAGATCAGAGCGTTAAATGCGTGGCTCAAAGAGTGGTGTGGAAGGAATGGGTTTCGATTCATGGTGCACTGGCACCAGTACTGGGGAAAGAGGAAGCTGTTCCGATGGGAGGGGCTCCACTTAAACTGGGCTGGGGCCAATGTCCTAGCGAATCGAATAACTGGGGCTTTAATCTAAAAAGGGTGGGGGTCAGGTGAGGGGAAATTTAGAAATCTAATAAGAAAAGTTAAGACAATAGAACAGTGTAGTGACTTGGGTAAAGATAAGCAGAGTGAGGCAGGAAGGGACAGAGAGTTCATCAATAACAATGCAACAAGTAGTAAGGTCAAAGCAGGAAAAAATGGTAAAAAGTCAAAATTAAAGGCTCTTTATCTGAATGCATGGAGCATTTGTAACAAGATAGATGAATTAGTGGCACAAATAGAGATTAATGGGTTTGACTTAATAGCCATTACAGAGACATGGTTGTAAAATGACCAAGGTTTGGAACTAAATATTCCAGAGTACATGACATTTAGAAAAGACAGGCAGAATGGAAAAGGAGGGGGTGTAGCCCTAACAATAAAGGATGACATAAGGACAGTGGTGAGAAAGGATCTTGGCTCGGAAGATCAGGAAGAAGAATCAATATAGGTGAAAATTAGAAATAACAATGGGCAGAAAACACTGATATGAGTAGCTTATAGGCCCCCTAACAGTAGCAATACCGTTGCTCAGAGTATTAATTAAGAAATAATAGGAGCTTGTAACAAAGGTAATGCAATAATCGTGGGGGACTTTAATCTGCATTTAGACTGGGAAAATCAAATTGGCAAAGATAGCTTGGACGACGAGTTCATGGAATGTATTTGAGTCGGTTTCCTACAGCAATACATCATGCCACCAACCAGGGAACAAGCCATTTTAGATCTTGTATTATGTAATGAGATAGGGTTAATTAGTAATCTCACAATAAAAGAACCTCTGGGGAAGAGTGATCACAATATGATGAATTTCACATTGAGTTTGAAAGTAACGTACTTAAGTCGGAAACTAGAGTCTTAAACTTAAATAAAGCCAATTACATAGATATGAGGGGCAAGTTGTCAAAGGTAGATTGGGAAATTAAATTAAAGGCTTTGACAGTTGAAAAGCAATAGCAAATGTTTAAAGAAATATTTCAATATTCTCAACAAATATACATTTCATTGAGAAATAAAAACTCCACGAGAAAAGTGATCCACCTATGGCTAACTAAAGAAGTTAAGGAGAGTCTTAGATTGAAATAAGAGGCCTATAATGTTGCCAAGAAGAGTAATAAGCCTGGGGATTTGGAGAGTTTTAGTAACCAACAAAGGACAACCAAAAAATTGATAAAAAGGGAGAAAATAGAATGTGAAAGTAAACTAGCAAGTAATATAAAAATGGATTGTAAGAGCTTCTACAAGTATGCAAAAAGAAAGAGAGTAGCAAAAGTAAACATTGGTCCCTTAGAGGCTGAGACAGGAGAAATTATAAAGGAGAATCAGGAAATGGCAGATAAACAAATATTTTGTGTCTGTCTTCACAGTAGAAGACACAAAAAGCATATCAAAAATAGTGGGGAACCAAGGGGAAATTGAGAGTGAGGAACTTAAAACAATTAATGTCAGTAGAGAAAATGTACTGGACAAACTAATGGGACTAAAGCCTACAAATCCCCTGGACCTGACAGACTACATCCTAGGGTTCTAAAAGAGGTGGCTGTAGAGATAGTGGATGCATTGGTTATGATCTTCCAAAATTCTCTAGATTCTGGAATGGTCCCAGTGGACTGGAAGGTAGCAAATGTTATCCCGCTATTCAAGAAGGGAGGGAAAGCAAAAACAGGGAACTACAGACCAGTTAGCTTGACATGAGTCGTCGGGAAAATGCTGGAATCCATTATTAAGGAAGCAGTAACAGGGCACTTAGAAAATCATAAAAGATTAGGCAGAGTCAACACGGTTTTATGAAAGGGAAATCGTGTTTGACAAATTCATTAGAGTTTTTTGAAGATGTAACTAGCAGGGTAGATAAAGGGGAACCAGTGGATGTTGTATATTTGGATTTTCAAAAGGCATTCGATAAGGTGCCACATAAAAGGTTGTTACACAAGATAAGGGCTCATGGGGTTGGGGGTGATATATTAGCATGGATAAAGGATTGGTTAAAGGACAGAAAACAGAGAGTAGGGATAAACGGGTCATTCTCAGGTTGGCAGGCTGTAACTAGTGGGGTGCTGCAAGGATCGGTGCTTGAGCCTCAGCTATTTACAATCTATATTAATGACTTAGATGAAGGGACCGAGTGTAATGTATCCAAGTTTGCTGACGATACAAATCTTGGTGGGAAAGTAAGCAGTGAGGAGGACACAGAGTCTGCAAAGGGACATAGACAGGTTAAGTGAGTGGGCAAGAGGGTGGCAGATGGAGTATAATGTGGGGAAATGTGAGGTTATTTACTTTGGTAGGAAGAATAGAAAAACAGAATATTTTTTAAATGGTGAGAAACTATTAAATGTTGGTGTTCAGAGAGATTTGGGTGTCTTTGTACAAGAAACACAAAAAGTTAGTATGCAGATGCAACAGGCAATTAGGAAAGCAAATGGCGTGTTGGCCTTTATTGCAAAGGGGTTGGAGTACTAGAGTAGGGAAGTATTACTACAGTTGTACAGAGCTTTAGTGAGACCACATCTGGAGTACTGGGTACAGTTTTGGTCTCCTTATCTAAGGAAGGATATACTTGCCTGGGAGGTGGTGCAACAAAGGTTCACTAGATTAATTCCTCGAATGAGAGGGTTGTCCTATGAAGGAGATTGAGTAGAATGGGCCTATACGCTCTGGTGTTTAGAAGAATGAGAGGTAATCTCATTGAAGCATATAAAGATTATGAGGGGGCTTGACAAGGTAGATGCTGAGAGATTGTTTCCCCTGGCTAGAGAGTCTAGAACTAGGGGGCATAGCCACAGGATAAGGGGTCGGCCATTCAAGACTGAGATGAGGAGGAATTTCTTCACAGAGGGTTGTGAGTCTTTGGAATTCTCTACCCCAGAGGGCTGTGGATGCTGAGTCGTTGAATATATTCAAGGCTGAGATAGATAGATTTTTGGACTCTAGGGGAATCAAGGGATATGGGGATTGGGTGGGAAAGTGGAGTTAAGATCGAAGATCAGCCATGATTCGATTGAATGGCAGAGCAGGCTCGAGGGGTGGTATGGCCTACTCCTGCTCCTATTTCTTATGTTCTTATGAAGGGCAAGACCCATAAATCTGAACTGAAGGAAGGCAATAGGATTGCCTATTGTGGTTGTAAGGACAGTGGTAAGGATTGTGGGACTGTTGGTGTATTGGGGATGGCAGGGCTAATTTAGGTGAAGCTCTCCTTGATAAGCTGGTCTCAGAGTTCCGGCAAGTAGAGACACTGGTGGTCGCTGCCTCTCCTCCTCCTCCTTCTGCTGCTGCTACCCAGATGGTGGAAAAGGCTGATCCCTCACTATGGCGAAGTTGTGGAGCATGCAGCAGACAACGACAAATTTGAATACCAGCTCAGGGGTATACTACAAAGCCCCTCCAGAACAGTCCAGGCAGGGGAAGCGTTTCTTGAGCACGCCGATTGTCTGCTCAATCACATTTCTGGTGGCGGCATGGCTCTCATTGTAAGTGTGCTCTGCAGCTGTGCGCGGGTTCCTGACAGGAGTCATAAGCCATGTCCGAAGGGGATAGCCCTTGTTGCCCAATAGCCGGACTGTAACTTACCAGCCTAGTTGGAATAAAGGCAGCACAGAGGATTGGCGCAGAATGAAAGAGTTATGGCTGCTGCTAGGATAGCAAACATAGACCTGCCTGATTTGTTGCCTGTGGTCGCAACCAGCTGTATGTTGAGGGAGTGGAATCCCTTATGATTGATAATGATGACAGGCTGGTGATAGGAAGCACGCAAAGTAATGTGTGTGGAGTCTATGGTACCTTACACCCTGGAGTAGCCTGCCATGCAGGCGCAACCTAGTGCTCTCTCGTCCTGCTTCGCTCTGTCCATAGGGAAGAAGATGGAAGTGTTCCTTCTGGCATAGAGAGCCTCGGTGACCTCCTTGATACAGCAGTGAACCGCGAACTGAGATGTCACTGATGTCACCTGGCGCAGACTGAAAGGAGCCTGCGGCATAAAAGTTAAGGGCCTCGGTGACCTTGACAGCCACAGGCAGTGCTGTCCATGCCCTGGTGCGAGGCTCAAGTTGTGGCTACAGCAGATGACATAGGTCAGGGACAGCCTCCCTAGTGAAGCGAAGGCACCAGAGACATTGCTCCTCAGTAAAGTTAATATTGGAGAAGTACTCCCTGAATACCCGCTGTGGATATGGCACCCTGCGCAATGCTCTCCTCCCCCTTCTGGCAGCTGCACCTGCTCTGTGGTGTCTTCCTTGCTGTTCCTCCTTGTCCTCCAGCCCTGACAGCAGCCCTACCGTCCACCCATGACTGCAGCCAAACCATCTCTGTGGCAGTACAACACCAGCAAAATGATGCTCTGTTTAGACAAAGTAAACTTTCCAGAGTGATAAAACACACCAAGAAACAGAAGTTAACCTGCAGCCTGAAATGACAAACCAGCAACTAACCTGTAAGTACTGCATGATCCCTGTAAATAACACTGATGAGAATTCCTTCCTGCCAGTTAGCACCACATGTTGTTGTGAGTTCAGCACATGTAACTCAATGTAATGTGCCGTAGCATACCAATATCGAAAACGAGTTCTGCAAGAAGCGCAGGACCCTAATTTAAATAAGATATTTTTCTGCATCCATAATCTGGATGAGCTCTCCTGACGCCAACGCATCTACCTACATCAACATGGCGGGCAGCGCACTTTCAGTTCGTAATGAGCATATGCTTCTTGCCTGGCATATTGGAAGGTTAAAAAGCCATTTAACTACCAAGTTTTTAAATTAGAAAAAAAAATCCTTAAGCCGCAAAGATGATATGATTCAAATGAAACAATGTGAATTTTCAACAGAACTGAAGAGGCAAGTGACCAAAGAAGAAATACATTCTTGACAAGCAATCTTTTTATTTTCATTTGTAATCAAAGGAACCTCAAATGTGTTACTTTTCACTGGTGCGGTCTGTGAGGAGTTCATAACAGAAATCAGCCATTGTTAATTAAATTTAAATAAATATTATTGCTTGCCTGAAATAAAGCTTCAAGAATTCAATTCCACTTTATTTGAAAGTCTTTTGGAAAAAGCAAGAAACTCTTCAATCCTCACAGGATGTTGAGTATATCAAATCATGCTGATACACATACTGGGAAACTCCGTAAACTGCAAATGCTCAGAATGCACAGATGTGGATGGTTAAAAGCTCCAACTGTCCTGAGATAAATGTGTCTAGTTGAAGCCCAGGCTTTTGAGATAGGCTGAAGCCTTGAAGAAACAACTTTAAGGCAAAAGACAAATCAGTCAATAAGTAAGTATAATCATGTTATTGTGAAATATGTAATTTTAAAAATTTATTTTATCCATTGATAGATTTGACATTATGGGCGTTGAAATTTCAGTAACTGAGAAAAATGCCGGACAAAAAGCATCAAGTGATTCGACTGGTTCATCAACAAATGCAACTGAAATGTTTATATATGGTTTCCCCATTATAAATGTTCATGTAGACCATTTCGATTGCAAATTTTGACATAAAAAGTTACGGGAAGTAATGCTTTTGGACAGGAAGTGAAAGCTATATGCAACATTTTTAATATATGGCTGGTCAGTAAATGAAATTCACTTATCTTTTCAAATCTTCAACATATTATAACAATTAGATTACGTCCAAAAATAAACTGACCTTTTATTTTATTCGAACTATATCTAGAGTGGCACTACACTTAATATTGAGATAATGGCAAGTAAGATTGGGTGTAAATCATAAAATTAATACCATTATAGTAAATGGTTTTAAAATAAGGAGGGAAAATTATTTTTCTATTGATTGAACATTTAAAATCCACTGAAGTAACTGTAGAGAAAACCCTTCCATTGTTAATCAATTTTATATGTGCCCTAATTTTATGAATCCTAAGTGTGATATAATAAAAATTAAGAATAGCTAGGCCAATCAATCATCACAAGCTCACAGTGTATTGTGCCAGGTGCACTGATTTTATAAAAGTCTTTCTCTTGAGTGACAGTAAATGCGTAATGCAAATCACCTTTTCAATATTCCATTCATTTTACAGATATTGCTAAACTAAAGTCAATCCAAAATAGTGTGCAACATATAAACTGTAATTTTTCCACACATGTGGGACACTGCTTTATTTTCATTGGTGTAAAATATCATTGGGATGATGAAAATACCAACAACATCCACTTTATGAATAACAATCAATAGAAAAATAATTTGTAAACATTTCTGTGATCTCAGTTTAGCGTGGCTAAAATACCGCAACCATATTTACTGTCAAAATGACACTGTAAATCACTATTACAAATGAGTAAGACTGCATTATTTTTAGCATTCTGACAGACAATACATGTAATTGAGTCAAAAATTATTTTGTTCTCTAATATTTACCTTATTATATGTTAAAATATACTTTATATGTTAAAATCATTCTGTTTGGCTTAGCATTCCAAATACAATTTAAAAAATGTGCAATAGCCATCTCTGATTTTCACTAAGGCCATTTCTAAAAATATTTCAGTGGTACAGTATATTTACTACAACAAAAAACTCATGAGAAGAGTTCAACTAGATTGAGTTGAATTATCTGCTGCATACCCTGTAATGGTATCAATCTTTTCCAGTTAGATACCTACTTTTTATTCTGCTGCTACAGTTTGTGTGTCTCAGAACAACCTTCTTTCCAAGATAGGGTAGAAAACAAGATGGAGTTTCTGCACTACTAGGGGTAGCCACTTAAGACTTTCAGGTTAAGGTTAAGAATTAAGAATGCACAAATTACATCTTTATACCAGTATGTGACCATGAAAAAATTAAATTCCCATTTCATAATTTGAGAATTCAGTAGTATTTTAGGATACTTAATTTGGAATATTGAAGTTCTGCCACTTATTTATTGGTACTACAGTTTTGTGCCTGAAAAGTTTGCTTTTTAGCACGTCTAAAGATATTGCATACTTGAAAATTGAAAACCAGTCTACATTCCCTTAACAAAAGAACTAAGAATGACTTTACTTAGTATTGAAGCTATTAATGCTTTTATATGTTTCTCACTCCAAATGTACGCCCATATATTCAGTATAAAAGTCATAGTATGTATCAACCAAAACCCAATGTTACTTCTGCTGTACAGACTATGCTGAAATCCACTTGGCAGCAGAGTGATGCTTCCGGGAATTTCCTCGGAGCTGCTCTCGCTCTGCTGCCATAACCTCACCAGAAGCGTGGCAAAAACCCTGTTTACGCGTGTAAGTGGAGTTTCTGCCACACTTCTAGTGAGGTTGCCGTGGCGAAGCGGTAGCAGCTCAGAGGAAATTCCTGGGCAAATCTATACGACTGTCCCGATATTTATGTGGAGGCTGAAAACAGCCGAAGAACCCAGGAAGGCCAAGGGCGCGGAGATCCTGCCGATCTTAACCGTAGGATCTCATTAACATTTTATAGGTCCATCTCCCACCTGGCAGCCGGCAGGTGGCCTTGGAGAGGGTCCCCGGCAATCAGGATAGTGGATAGATCCACGATCGATGGGTGGGTGTGGGGGAGGATAAAGAGGCCCGCGATCAGTGGTAGGATTGGGGGCGGGGGAGGTGAGACACGCGGTCGGAGCTGAGGGAGGCCGAAGGCTTCCTTGAGGGGTATGGGGGAGCACTCCTGCTCCTCCTGGCCCACAAGGAATGCTGAAAGAGGCACTTACCTTAGGGAGCTGACAGCTCCCACCTCCCTTTCACTGCTGAGCTTCCCAACCCTTGGAATCTAAAATCGGGCTCCCATCTGCACTGTGGCAGGCTGATGTAAATATGTTAATTAAGTTTCCCACCTCTCCATGGCAGGACACTCGGACGCCCCAATATCCTTCGCCGTAAAAAAGGTGGCGGGCGCATGCGTGGCAGGTTGGTGTGGCGTTGCGCATATTTCGCTTTTTAAACTGCCAACCCTCTCCCTCCTACCTGTCATAGGGGGGTTAATATCAAGGTCAATGTCACAGTTGGGGCTATTTTATGTTGAACTGTAAGGGCTATCTGATGCAGGGCTAAAGGTTCTCAGAGACAGAGCTATCAAAATCAAACAATACAATGTGGAAAGCTATTTCTTTCTGAACTTAATCATACTCAATTCACAAGTTTATGAATTATCTAATTCAAAATGCTGTAGAGATCCTTACGATCCTTATGAAGTAGTTTAAATTGGCTTACAATCCAATAACATGCTGGAGGAGTAACAATGGTTCCAGGAATACTGCATATCTGTGGATACAAAATAGGCAGGGGCACAGACAGTAGTGGTGAACGGTTGTTTTTCAGACTGGGGGGGAGTTTACAGTGGTGTTCCCCAGGGGTCAGTATTAGGACCACTGCTCTTTTTGATATATATATATTAATGACCTGGACTTGGGTATAGTTTCTAAGTTTGATGTGAAACTTGAAAATGTAGTAAACAATGTGGAGAGTAGTAATAGACTTCAGGAGGACATAGACAGACTGGTGAAATGGGCAGACACATAGCAGATAAAATTTAACGCAGAGAAGTGTGAAGTGATGCATTTTGGTAGGAAGAATGAGGAGAGGCAATATAAACTAAATGGTATAATTTTAAAGGGGGTGCAGGAACAGAGACACCTGGGGCTGCATATACACAAATCTTTGAAGATGGCAGGACAAGTTGAGAAGGCCGTTAAAAAAGCATACAGGATCCTGGACTTTATTAGACCATAAGACCATAAGAGATAGGAGCAGGAGTAGGCCATTCAGCCCCTCAAGCCTGCTCCGCCATTTAATGAGATCATGGCTGATCTGATTTTTACCTCAACTCCACTTTCCCGCCCTTTCCCCATATCCTTTGACTCCCTTGCTGATCAAAAATTTGTCTAACTCAGTCTTGAATGTATTCAATGACTCAGCTTCCACAGCTTTTTGGGGTAAAGAATTCTAAAGATTCATGACCCTCTGGGAAAAGAAATTCCCCCTCATTTCTGTCTTAAATGGGTGACCCCTTATTCTGAGACTATGCCCCCTAGTTTTAGATTCCCCCATGAGGGGTGACATCCTCTCGGTATCTACCCTATCAAGTCCCCTCAGAATCTTGTATTATTAATAGATGCACAGAGTAGAAAAGCAAGGAAGTTTTGCTAGACCTTTATAAAACACTGGTTAGGCCTCAGCTGGAGTACTGTGTTCAATTCTGGTCACCACACTTAAGGAAGGATGTCAAGGCCTTGGAGAGGGTGCAGAAGAGATTTACTAGAATGGTACCAGGGATGAGAGACTTCTGTTATGTGGAGAGACTGGAGAAGCTGGGGTTATTCTCTTTAGAACAGAGAAGGTTAAGGGGAGATTTGATAGAGGTGTTCAAAATCATGGACAGTTTTGATCGTGTAAATAAGGAAAAACTGTTTCCAGTGGCAGAAGGTTCTGTAACCAGAGGACACAGATTTAAGGTGATCGGCAAAAGAGCCAGAGGCAACATGAGGAAACATTGTTTTACGCGGCGAGTTGTAATGATTTGGAATGCACTGCCTGAAAGGGTGGTGGAAGCAGATTCAATAGTAACTTTCAAAAAGGAATTGGATAAATATTTGAAGGGAAAAGATTTACAGGGCTATGGGGAAAGAACAGGGGAATGGGATGAATTAGATAGCTCTTACAAAGAGCCGGCACGAATGGCCTCCTCATGTGCTGTACCTACTATGATATGATACTATGATGTTGGCTAGTGATTCAAGGATTGTCTCCAAAGTCCTGTCAGAACATTGCACAGATCATTTCAACCCAGTTTCAGGTTACTTTAAGCAAATTTATGTACTTAAGTGAAATGGGAACTCAAGGATACTTTAATAGATTATTCTCATGCCAAGAGTTTAATAACTTTCACTGCCTTTTAAAAAAAAACACAAAAGCATACATAGTATCATAGGTATTGACAGAAATTATAAATTTGGAGGAAGTGTCTTATAGGTACCTAGTTAACCCCCTCAACATTTTATTCAAACATTCAAATTTTGCTCAGTGTTTATCGGGAAGAACATGGGGAAAAGAGGTTGCACCTTTACTAAATCTGCTACTTCACCCTAATTTAAAATTATATTAATAGTGATAACAAAACAGGAAATTGTTGTATACAACATTTATTTCAAGAGTGAAGGAGACCACTTCACAAGAGCAATGATGTTGTGAAGTCTCCTTCACCAGTGGAATAAAAGTTGTATTGAACACCCTCTTGTTCTATATTCTAATCAAACATATCGTTAGTGTTCTTGTTGCTTTGTTCAAAATGTAATATATTGCATTATAGCAGTGGTGTTTTAGTAAAGGTTATTTTGGTAAGGAATAGAATACAATTCACAGCACCTTAGTTGGGCTCACTTCCACACGATATCATACCGTAGAAATAACTGACAATCTATAATTAAGATTAAAATATCCCTCAGATTTAATTTCTATAAATTATGCTTTCATCAAGCAAATCCCAAAGTAGGTCAAGATATTTTTAAAGAACATATATATTTCTACAACTTTTTACATTTGTTTTAGTGTCTCCTTGTATTTTTTTCTGTTTGGATGCAAGATTGACAATAATAAAGTGCAATTAGAGATCAATTAATCCTAGCAAAAAAAATGCATTATTAATCTTTCAGCACAACATTTCCTCTCTTCAATTAGCTCCTGATTCACAACTCCTAATGTAAAGCCAGGTTTTCTTGCATTAAAACAGGGTAAGGCAGATCAGTTCCACTTCGTCTCAAGGATAAATTTGGATCATTTAATTCTGTATTTTGAATTCTAATAATTCAATTTAAAGCTAAAGGTGATATTCTGGTTGACATGGCAACCATACTCATCAACAATCTGCAGAAGCATTCATGTTATGACCAGAAGTCCACCTTTACTGGACTATTTTTGTTAGACTTCATTATCTATCCAGTAAAATATTACCCAGTTGCATCTAGGATTATTTCTCAGTACAAATGATTTGGCAATAAGAATTTATATACTTTTTCTAATATTCTTGTCCAGCAAAACTTTCGACATTGTGTTGAGGCTGAAATACACAAATAGAAGAGCTAACGGCTCTCAGATCAAACTAAGCAATTTAATTCTCCTCTTAAAGAGTTAAACTTAACTGGCCTGGATGTGGGCATTCTCTGCCACCTCCCCTTCCCTTGGTTCTGTAGCAAGCTATTGATTTACATATACAAAGACTAATAACTGAGTGTTCATGGAATATGCATCATGACCAATGAAGATTATTTCAAACACTAAACTCTATGTGGCAGCACTGACTAGTAGAAAAACACAAGAGTGCTGCCTTTATTCATTTTGTGTAATAAGATATATTTTTTTTAAGCTTAAAATTTCTTTCATTATATTTGCATAAAAATGCAATATACCGCATATAGTCAGCCATAGTTCAGTTGCAGCACTCTCGCCTCCGAGTCAGGTTCAAGATCCACTTCAGAGACATGAGCACGTAGTCTAGGCTGACACTACTGTGCAGTACTGAGGGAGTGCTGCACATTTGGAGGTGTTGTCTTTCGGAAGAGACGTTAAACCGAGGCACTGTCTGCCCTCTCAGGCAGATGTAAAAGATGCCACTGCACTGCATGCAGAAGAGCAGGGAGTTCTCCCAGTATCCTGGCCAACATTTATCCCTCAGTCAACAACCAAAACAGGTGATCTATTCACTTATCTCATTGCTGTTTGTGAGACATTGCCTTGCACAAATTGGCTGCTGCATTTCCCTACATTACAACAGGGACAACGTTTCAAAAGTACTTAATTGGCTGTAAAGCACTTGGGACATCCTGAAGTCATGAAAGGTGCTTTATAAATGCAAGTTCTTTCTATATCATCTCATGACTCAAAGTTTGTCATTTAGGCTGCAGTTATACTGTAGTCAACAATAAGGGTCCAGTATTAGCCAGCTGAGATGAGCAACTGTGCTTTGACATTTGTGCAGAGCTCTGCTCCCCCAGTAGTTCATTTTTAACAACAACAACTTACATTTATATAGCACCTTTAACATAGTAAAACGTCCCAGGGCGCTTCACAGGAGCGTTATCAAACAAAATTTGACACAGAGCAACATAAGGAGATATTAGGACAGGTCACCAAAAGCTTGGTCAACGAGGTAGGTTTTAAGGAGCGTCTTAAAGGAGGACAAAGAGGTAGAGAGGCAGAGAGGTTTAGGAAGGGAATTCCAGAGTTTAGGGCCTTGACAGCTGAAGGCACGACTGCCAATGGTGAAGCGATTAAAATCAGGGATGCACAAGAGGCAAGAATTGAAAGAGGGTAGAGATCTCAGAAGGTTGTAGGGCTGGAGGAAGTTATAGCGATAGGGAGGGACAAGGCTATGGAGCGATTTGAAAACAAGGATGAGAATTTTAAAATCGAGATGTTCCCGGACCGGGAGCCAATGTAGGTCAGTGAGCACAAGAGTGATGGGTGAACGGGACTTGGTGCGAGATAGGATATGGGCAGCAGAGTTTTGCATGAGTTCAAGTTTAAGGAGGGTGGAAAATGGGAGGCCAGTCAGGGGAGCATTGGAATAGTCGGGTCTAGACGTAACAAAGTTGTGGATGAGGGTTTCAGCAGCAGATGAGTTGAGGCAGAGGCGGAGACAGGCGATTTACAGAGGTGGAAGTAGGCGTTCTTGGTGATGGAGCGGATATGTGGTCGGAAGCTCGTCTCAGGATCAAATAGGACACCAAGACGGTGAATGGTCTGGTTCAGCCTCAGGCAGTGGCCAGGGAGAGGGATGGAGTCGGTGGCTAGGGAACGGAGTTTGTGGCGAGGACCGAAGACAATGGCTTTGGTCTTCCCAATATCTAGTTGGATGTCGGACATGCAGTATGACAAATCAGAAACAGTGGAGGGATCGAGGGAGGTGGTGGTGAGGTAGAGCTGGGTGTCGTCAGCATACAGGTGAAACCTGATGTTAGGCAAGTATGCCCAGGAGTATCCACTTTCTCTAACATTAGAAATATTTATACAGAGTTTTAAAGGTTTCTAGGGGTCCCACTGGGCAATTTGGAAATTCAGTTCTGCGCTGGGTGGAGCTCTCCTAGAACCTGTGGTTTGTCAGGATTGTGGTGGAGGTGCCGAGCTTCGGCAGCATAGAATCATAGAAGTTACAACATGGAAACAGGCCCTTCGGCCCAACATGTCCATGTCGCCCAGTTTATACCACTAAGCTAGTCCCAATTGCCTGCACTTGGCCCATATCCCTCGATACCCATCTTCCCCATGTAACTGTCCAAATGCTTTTTAAAAGACAAAATTGTACCCGCCTCTACTACTGCCTCTGGCAGCTCGTTCCAGACACTCACCACCCTTTGAGTGAAAAAATTGCCCCTCTGGATCCTTTTGTATCTCTCCCCTCTCACCTTAAATCTGTGCCCCCTCGTTATAGACTCCCCTACCTTTGGGAAAAGATTTTGACTATCGACCTTATCTATGCCCCTCATTATTTTATAGACTTCTATAAGATCACCCCTAAACCTCCTACTCTCCAGGGAATAAAGTCCCAGTCTGTCTAACCTCTCCCTGTAAGTCAAACCATCAAGTCCCGGTAGCATCCTAGTAAATCTTTTCTGCACTCTTTCTAGTTTAATAATATCCTTTCTATAATAGGGTGACCAGAACTGTACACAGTATTCCAAGTGTGGCCTTACTAATGTCTTGTACAACTTCAACAAGACATCCCAACTCCTGCATTCAATGTTCTGACCAATGAAACCAAGCATGCTGAATGCCTTCTTCACCACCCTATCCACCTGTGACTCCACTTTCAAGGAGCTATGAATCTGTACTCCTAGATCTCTTTGTTCTATAACTCTCCCCAACGCCCTACCATTAACGGAGTAGGTCCTGGCCCGATTCGATCTACCAAAATGCATCACCTCACATTTATCTAAATTAAACTCCATCTGCCATTCATCGGCCCACTGGCCCAATTTATCAAGATCCCGTTGCAATCCTAGATAACCTTCTTCACTGTCCACAATGCCACCAATCTTGGTGTCATCTGCAAACTTACTAACCATGCCTCCTAAATTCTCATCCAAATCATTAATATAAATAACAAATAACAGCGGACCCAGCACCGATCCCTGAGGCACACCGCTGGACACAGGCATCCAGTTTGAAAAACAACCCTCGACAACCACCCTCTGTCTTCTGTCGTCAAGCCAATTTTGTATCCAATTGGCTACCTCACCTTGGATCCCATGAGATTTAACCTTATGTAACAACCTACCATGCGGTACCTTGTCAAATGCTTTGCTGAAGTCCATGTAGACCACGTCTACTGCACAGCCCTCATCTATCTTCTTGGTTACCCCTTCAAAAAACTCAATCAAATTCGTGAGACATGATTTTCCTCTCACAAAACCATGCTGACTGTTCCTAATTAGTCCCTGCCTCTCCAAATGCCTGTAGATTCTGTCCCTCAGAATACCCTCTAACAACTTACCCACTACAGATGTCAGGCTCACTGGTCTGTAGTTCCCAGGCTTTTCCCTGCCGCCCTTCTTAAACAAAGGCACAACATTTGCTACCCTCCAATCTTCAGGCACCTCACCTGTAGCGGTGGATGATTCAAATATCTCTGCTAGGGGACCCGCAATTTCCTCCCTAACCTCCCATAACGTCCTGGGATACATTTCATCAGGTCCCAGAGATTTATCTACCTTGATGCGCGTTAAGACTTCCAGCACCTCCCTCTCTGTAATATGTACACTCCTCAAGACATCACTATTTATTTCCCCAAGTTCCCTAACATCCATGCCTTTCTCAACCGTAAATACCGATGTGAAATATTCATTCAGGATCTCACCCATCTCTTGTGGTTCCGCACTTAGATGACCTTGTTGATCCTTAAGAGGCCCTACTCTCTCCCTAGTTACCCTTTTGCCCTTTATGTATTTGTAGAAGCTCTTTGGATTCACCTTTGCCTGATCTGCCAAAGCAATCTCATATAGAGGACGTTATGGAGTTTACACCCACGCAGGGGGATGATCCTGAAGATTAGCAGTTATTCAGTGTGGGTCCTGAGGTTTAGGAGCTCTAGGGAAGGACACAGTGGGATTTAGTTGTAAGGAGACGGGGTTGTGGGCTTTGAATGTATTGAGAGAACGAGTTGATCACATTTCAGTCAGCCAGCATGCAAAGTTTAGCTCTCCGTAACAATCGCCTGTTTTTCTTTTAAGCAAGTTACAGGCCATTCCACCAATCCTTAACATTTTCTTCCCCTCCATCTGATTCGCTTAAAATGCTTGTTGATTTTTTTCAGATCAGATGAAGGGTTATACGCCTGAAATGTTAACTTATCTGTTCTCTTCATGCCTGCTATTTTTCCAGCATATTTTTTTACTCCTAGCTAATGCCTTGATCTCAACAAGTTTTCTTACTTATCACACCAGTGATCCCTATAGCCTCATTGAGTAAGACTGCCAATTAGGGCAATTTTATGCACACTAGGAACTGAACAGAAGCTGTCTTGACTCACTTTAAGGGTCCTTGTAGCCAATAGAGTGGAGAGACTTGTAGCCCATCAGTCTGGGCTGGATTTATACATAGGTTCCAGAAGCAAATCACTTTTTAAGCTGACAAGATTAACTATGGAAAATTGCTACGGAAGGTAGCAAAAAATATCTGCAGGACACTGTAAAATAGTTCATTTGTTGAAGGCCATGGGGATCAGAATATGGAATGACAAAGAATGGCCTGGTTAGCTTGGGATCAAGATGGAAGTTAAACAGGAACACATCACCATGCAGTAGACTGAGTTTTCAGCACAACTGTGGGAGGCAAGAAAGAAGGATTTCCATGGGAAAGGAGGCAGGTAAAGGACTTCGGAGATAGCATACACAAAATAGAGTAAACATTATGAGGTCAATTTTCGGATGGCTGAGCAGGTGCGTTCATGGCAGGGGGCTCCTAAAATTGGGGATTCCCGGAGCGGGTCCGGAGCCCGGCTCCAACCTGCCCACTTCCGGGTTCCCCAATGACGCAAATCGGTGTGCATGCGGGATCCCACTTAAGATCATTATCTGGGTACTTGAGGTCGTTTACAGACCTCATTAGTTGGAGATTTTAGGAGGATTCGGATTTTGGACTACCCAGAGCGTGTTTCCCATGCTGGGGGCAACACTCCCTGTTTAAACAGATGTGTTGCAGCCAGCAGCCAGTGGCAGCTGCAAAGGTCCATTTAACAGGTGTGGGTTAAACCCTCATTCATTGCAGCAGGGCACTCTGTCACCTCAGACAAAGTTTGGCCTGCCACACCGTTGTCTCCACACTCAAAATTATTAAATCATACCCTAAACTCTGCTGTCCAAACACATTTGCCTACTTTGCAGACCCCCTCACACTCACACCATCAGAATGGGGGAGGGGGGGGTCCATTGCTGCATTCATCACTCCATTGGAGGACAAGCAACATCACCAGCCTCGCCAGGCATGCCGTCCACCTCCACCACATGGAGCTACACAACACAGTGCTGCGCAACAGGCACCTGCACAAAGTAGTCGTGCAACTACACATACGTCCACTGTAGGGTGACCCAATGGGTGACATCAAGGGTGTTCATGGAGAACCTCATGAAAGGGACTTATTGCACAAGCCAGTCAAGAGTGGCCAAGACGTGGCAGTAGTGGTGACAATGTAATATGTAATGTGAGTTGATCAGAAATCAAATATAAGTAAAAACCATGATAAACCCTCAAACACCCTTGTGCATCCCTTTCATGCTCACGACACATTGGCCTTACGCTTCCTACTACACATACGTGATGAATGTTCTGTGGCTGCAGCACAGGTAGTGGCGGGTGGGGTGTGGCTGACCTTGAAAGAGATGCATGAGAGGGTGAGTATGAGATAGAGCCATGAGATTGTATGAGAATTGGGTTGAGTGGTAGTGGTGGGATGAGTACTGGCGAGGTGAGTAAGTGCAGGTAAGATGAGGATGAGTTTTGAGTGGGTGTGAGGAGTGATGTGATAAAGTAGTGTTAGCAGTGCAGAAGGAGATGTGGGGTGGGGGCTGTGATGTGGCAGATGGAGTGTAGGGGAATGAGTAAGTGTACTCACTTCCGCTGACCTACTTAGGTCATTGAAGCGCCTCCTGCACTGCATGCAGGTGCTGGTGACCTCCTCTGCCACCTCGAGCCAGGCCTTCGCGGTGGCAGAGGCAGGCCACTTCCTCCTGTCCGCAGGGGAGAAGATCTCTGTCCTCCCCCTCCTCCTCACCCCATCCAGTAGGAGTGAGGCATCATTAAACATGGGAGCAGCCTTCCCCCTGTGCTGCTCCATGCTGTAATTTTGTCTCCTTTCTGCAGCATCAGTCAGTGGATGCCTGCCCCTTTAAATAGGGCTCCTCCAGCTGATAGCCTATGATGCGGGTGCGCAGTCCGCCCGCTGCACAGCTTTCCAGCGCGAAACCCAGAAGTCAAGGTAAGTGGCTTCAATTTACTTACGATCGCATGGGGAACCCACCGATTTTACTGGGCGGGTTACCCACGCGTCCAGTCGACCCCCTGCTGGCAACCCGCCTCCTTCCTAATATCGGGCCCTATATATGCAAGGAAGACAAACAGAGTTGACACAGGAAAGAACACTGGAAAGAAATAGGGGAGAACAAAAGCATTTACATATATGTCGAGATGAGCAAAGGAAGAGATTCTAGAATTGGGAAAGTAGAATAACACCAAGACTATACAGCATCCCTTGCAATTTCTATACATAATGGAAGCAGAATCTTGGGCAGTCAGGAAAACACACTAACAGTTTAGACCATTTTGATGGAACATGCCCATGATGAAATCAAGTGCTAATATCATAGCTCAAATATAGATATCAAGAACTAAAGTTAAATAGTAACACACAAGTAACTTGATAATAGAGAAAAGATTGGCTTGGTTTAGGATTTGTAAAGAATGGAAAAGGAAAACCTACGCTAAAGTGAGTCAATTTGATAGGCATTGCCTAACTGGATACAATGCTGCAAGGTTAACATCCAACACTGCCCCTGTGGCAAGCACAGGATTCAAAATCAATCTGCACTGCTCAATAGATTAGGAACCCAACACCTTAACCACTTTGCCATGTTAAGACATTTCAGTTCTGCCCAAACTCACTCAAACCAAGGTTGCTTTTGCTGGAAGTATGTTCCATATATCTACTACTTTGCAGGAGATGGAGAGTTTTTCTAGTCTCCAGTGTCATTTTTGGCTAGTTAGTTATTTTATTCATTCATGGGATGTGGGTGTCGCTGGCAAGGCTGGTAATTATTGCCCATCCCTAGTTGCTTTGAGAAGGTGATGATGAGCGTTCTTCTTGAACCGCTGCAGTTCATGTGGTAAAGGTACTCCCACAGTGCTGTTAGGTAGGAGGTTCCAGGATTTTGACCCAGCAACGAGGTGGTATGTGACTTGGAGGTGATCGTGTTCCCTTGCACCTAATGGCCTTGTCTTTCTACATGGTGGAGCTCAAGTGATTGGGAGATTTTGCCGAAGTAGCCTTAGTGAGTCTATGTGTTTTCAGCATTTTAAAGATCTTGATCATGCCCCCTTTAATTTTCTTCCCTCCAAAAATGTTACATTTGACGAGCTTTGCTTCATAGCTTAAGAATGGGTACAACAGAAAGAGAAAGAAAAAGAAAAGGAAAAAAAAGAAAGAACTTGCATTTACATAGCGTCTACCACATTCACAGGATGTCCCAAAGTGCTTCACAAGCAATGAATTACTTTTGAAGTGTAGTCACTGTTGTAATGTAAGGAAACGTGGCAGCCAATTTGTGTACAGCAAGGTTCTACAAACAGCAATGAGATAAATAATCTGTTTTTTAATGGTGTTGGTTGAGAGATAAATGTTGATCAGGACACTGCCATTCCTCTGCAGAATAAAACAACTGAAAATGGACAGTTTAAAATAAAATATGTCACGCCTGTATTGTCATAATCACCAGCAAAAAACATAAGATCTATTATTAAAACACCTGTAGATAAACACATCACATCAGAGACTCCAGAGAGACAGTACACAGAATGGTGCCTTTTATTCCCCACATGGAGAGATTCCACACTCAGCCATCTGATATCCCAGGGGAATAGGGTGAAAACAAAATATTATAACATTTTTAAAGATATATAAAATCATAAATTTGACTAATGAATCATCTTGTGCTACTGTTGTTCACATCCTACAAGCGAGTTGCAGAATGGTACAGGTCTGGAGTAGGTAACCTCCCGAGATGAGTTAAAGAAAAACAAAAACAGCAGCCAAGAAATTTGTTTCGCACCAGAAACTGACATAACTGGAGTCGCACGTGGAATGCGTGCTGAAGATATTAGCATGAAGCTTCCTGGAAATTGCGCTTCAGGCCTCATTTCCATAAAGCCGGTGAGCTGCAGATGCCAATTGGGCATCCTGATGCAGCTCGCCGATCAGAGTCTCAGGAAAAATAGGGTGGCTCCAACGTCGAGCTGGCCCGCAGGTAAATTGTGGGAGCTGGGGGGCAGAAAGCGAACGGGAAGGGGGTGAGCTAGAACCGGCAGCAACCCGCAATTTTGTTGTAAAGTCAGGAGGTACATTCCTTATATCAATGTAAGTAAATGTTTTTTAAAAAATTACACTCTCTACCTTCTACTCTCAAAGGGTTCAAGTTTTGTTGATGATTCAGCAAGTTTATCCAGTGAATAGCTGAACCCTAGTTCAATCCTCTACTGAGATATTGGTTGAACAGTCCAACTAATGAGTAGAAATATTTTTTTTAAAAAAGCATCATCCAGCAGCTGAGGGTATATTATTCTCATAAATCTTTAAAATCTGTTATTACTAATTTCCACCATTAAATTTCTGTATCTTTTTCAGATGGTGAATTGGTAAAAAAAACTATTTTCTCCTGAATTTGAGAAAAAAAATCCCGACATTTTCCATTGTTTTCTTACCAAAAAAAATCAGATTTGAAGGTGCATGTTCATTCATTCCGGGGACACGAACATACATGTTGCTTACCATATGTAACTCGCTGATGTCACATATGATCTCTGGTCCTGATTTACCAGGAAAAGAAACAAAAGCTATGCAATTTGTTTCTTCTTTTAAGGGAACCTAGGTCATCTTTAGGTACTGTTGTGAGGACTATATTTATACTGCATCAAATGTCAGTCTGTCATTCCTAGTTAGGTGCAGATCACAGACAGCAGTGCAGCGACACAGTTACCATACTGATAGACCAAGGTCATCTGTCAAAGACTGACTCAGGTCACGTACCATTGCATTGTTCACTAAATGCAGGATCACAACTGTTCCCCTGTGCATAATCTCCAATGATTTTTATTATCCCACTATCATAGAGGCAAGTAAATGGTTGGAGTCACAATAAACAGCTTCTTCAATTTTACTTGAATTTAATAATCAACTATCCAGGGGTTAAGTGAGAGTCTGATGATGAGCCCCATAAAAATGGTTTTGATGAACCTAAATAATTATGAGCTGTCATTCAGCTTAAGTGCACTTTAAAAAAAACTCCTTAGCTTGTTTTCTTCAATTTTAGTGATGTTCAAAATCAAAGCTAGTTTTAGTTCATTTTCTCTGAATTTATCCATGTTGTTGGAGCCCAATTTTTCCCCACTGATTTTCTCCCTTTTTCATACTAAAAATTAAACCTGGGTTTTTAAATTGATAATAAAAAGATTGTTAATGATTCTTTTATTTTAAAGAATTTTAAGGCAAAACACACAATGTTATTGATTTTTTTTACTTAAAAAAGCTACTGATGGCAACACTCACTCTAAGTTATAAATATCAGTAACCTAATTAGGGCAGGTGGTAGGAGGAAAATAATCTTTGTAAATATTAATCCAAAGAATGAAAACCTCTACACTTACCTTCTATTTTATTCCTTACCTATGCATACTATTGGTCACTGTCCCAGAACTGTAGGACCATGTAAAACCTACTTGCATATGAGTAAGGCAGAAATGAGGACAGCTCTACCAAAATGGATATTCTTTTTAAAATTAAATTAAAAAGTTACTCCTAGTAGCTACCTTACAGATGATCTGTAAAGCCACCACTTTCAATTGCTTACTATTCCAGTGAATGGCCCCAGACCATCATAATTAATCTTCCTGCCAACTAGTAGCAACAAAGGAAACTAACTGGCGAGGCATCATTTGTTTGATGAGACACTTATCCACAATTTTATTTCCAATGAACAAATAGCTGAAGGGACTTTGACACACTTAGTTGCACTGACATGTAACAGAGAGCTCTACTGATATCCACATGATGAAATTTATATTTATCAGACTTACATTTATGTGTCTTACATTTGGTGGGATTCAAAAATATAGGATTGTTGTTTCCTGAAGCAAGTACCACTCAGAGCAATATTAGGAATTTAGAGCACAAATGGAGAACGCAGATGCCTTTATGCTAGACAAACTTGGATTTCCCCAAGGACAAATGCATAGGGCAAACAGCAGAACCTTAGGAAAGTCAATTTTCCAAGTTCATGTTCACAACAGTCATTTGTTCAAAGAAACATAGCCAAATTCATGTATCAATCAAGTTAAGTTTGAAAGATTATTGCACTTTGCAGATTCTTTCATGGAATGATGTATCAAAATGTGCTCTCAGTCTGGTGGCCTCTCCCTACTAGATATAGCCTCAAATGGAGCTAAGAATGAGCATGAGCCAGAGGGTCTATACTTTTCTATCTCGTTGGTATTTTAGAACAAAGAATTATATTTTATTTGCTATTTTCTTAAAGTTAGAGAAGAGCAATCATATATAAGTCCTATATTTGATGTTTTGCTTTTATAAAAGGAGCAAGTTGCGATTATTCTTCTTTCGTAGCTTTTATCAATAACTTTGCTGATCTTATTTTAAACTTTTCTCTCTTCTCGTCAAAGCTGCTGAACAACCACCTATAACCAAATTAATGAACTTTTTAATCTAAGGTTCCTACTTTCTGCAAATCAGGGTTTCTGCAGTAGGCAAACAAATGACCAACTGCAACAACAACATCATCATCAACAACTTGCATTTATATAGCTCCTTTAACATAGAAAAATGTCCCAAGAGGCTTCACAAAGGCATAATCAGGCAAAAATGGATACCGAGTAGAAGAAGGAGATATTGGAAGGGATGACCAAAAGCTTGATAAAAGAGGTGGGTTTTAACAAAGGCCCTAAAGAAGGAGGGGGAGGTGGAGAGGCTGTGGGAATTCCAGAATGTAGTGCCAAGGCAGCTGAAGGCACGACCACCTAGGGTTGGGGCTAAGGGAGGGAGGGGTGCTATAGTGGTCAATCAGAGGAATGAAGAGTTCTTGGAGGGGCTGGGGGTGGAAGGTGAGGAGGTTGTAGAGTTGGATGAGGTTACAGAGATAGGGAGGGGCGAGGTCATGAAGGGATTTAAACATGAGAATTTTAAACTGGAGGCGGGACCAGGAGCCAATGTAGGTCAGCAAGGACAGGACTGATGGGTAAGCATGACTTGGTGCTGGATAGGATATCAGTAGCAAAGTTTTGGATGAGCTGAAGTTTGCAGAACATAGAGGATGGAAGGCCGGCCAGGCAAGTGTTGGAATAGTAAAGCCTGGAGATGAGAAAGGTATGGATGAGAGTTTCAGCAGCTACAGATGGACTGAAGCAAATGGAGATGTAGGCGATGTTTCAGAGGTGTAAGTAGGCGGCCTCTGCTGTGGAGAGGATATGGGGTGGGAAGCACAGCTCAGGGTCGAATGCAACACCGAGGTCGCGAACTGTTTGGTTCAATCCAAGACAGTGGCATGAGAGGGGGACGGAATCAGTGACTAGGGTCGCAAGGGTGCTGAGTTTGTGGCGGGGGCCCAAGACGATGGCTTTTGTCTTCACAATGATTAACAGGAGGAAACTGCAGTTCATCCAAGATTGGATGTTGGACAGTCTGACAGCACCGAGGCAGAGGCGAGGTTGAGATAGGTGGTGGAGAGGTAGAGCTGGGAGTTGTCAGCACACATGTGGAAACTGACTTCATGTCTGTGGGTGATGTTGCCAAAGGGCAGAACATAGATGAGGAAGAGGAGTGGAGCCAAAGATAGATTCCTGGGGCATTCCAAAAGGTAATGGAGTGGGTGCAGGAATAGATGCCATTGCTGGAGACGGTCTAGCTATGATTTGATGGGTAAGAGTGGAACCAAGGGAGGGCAATCCCACTGAGCTGCACAAGGAGAGGGGTTGGAGGAGGATGGTATGGTTGACCCTGTCAATGGCTGCAAAGAGGTCAGGGAGGGAAATGCAACATGGTCACAGTCACAGAGGATGTTATTTGTGACTTTGATTAGTGCCATTTCAGTGTTGTGGTAGGGATGGAAACCTGATTGGGCAGATTGAAACATGGAGTTGCAGGAAAGATAAGCACGGATTTGGGAGGTGACATCATGGTCAAGGTCTTTGGAAGGGAAAAGGAGATTGGAGATGGGGCGGCAGTTTGCAAAGACAGACGGGTCAAGGGTGAGGAGGGGGTGTGATGACGGCTGTTATGAAAGAGGGGGGAACAATACCCGAGGAGAGGGAACCATTTACAATGTCAGCTAGATGGGGGCCAGAAAGGAAAGTTGAGTAGTCAGCAGTTTAGTGGGAATAGGGTTAAGGGAGCCGGAGGTAGGTGTCATAGGCAAGATGAGCTCGGAGAGGTTATGAAGGGCCATAGAAGAAAAATTTGTAAAGGAAGTGGTCCATTCTTAGTGACAAAGAAGTCCATGAGCTTCTTGCACTTGTTGGAGGTGAGGGGACAGGGACGAGGGGTTTAAGGAGATAGTTGTTAGTGGAGAAAAGAAACTGAAGGCTATCTTTGCTCTCCAGGATGATTCTGGAATAGTGGGCAATTTTGGCAGAGGCAAGTGAGGCACAGTATTGCTTGATGTGGTCCAGCCAGATCTGGTGATGGATAGCCAGATACGCTCAAGTCTATAGCCCTTGACTTGAGGGAGTGAAATAGGCGCTATACCAGGGGGATCAACCAGGATGGGAGAGAGTGAAGATTTTATTCAAGACTATCAAAGGTGGATGTGAGGGATCTAACGTCCTGACTGAAACACACAAAAAAGGACTGGATCATCCATAAAACTGAAGCAATCTGTGACAATATTGCTTGCCACTTAAAATTTGACATTATTCGTCCCAGTGGAAGAATTCTGACCTGTCCTGTTCACCTTCTAGATGTTGAAGAAGCACACAGTTTAGACATCTTGCCTGATCAAATGGAAAACACACCTGATCATCTGGAAAATGACAGTTCAAAACTGGAATCACTTCCAATTTTTATGAATTAACTGACCACGAAGTAAGGAATTCCTGAAATTTGTACAAGAGAACTTTCTTGATCAGTGTGTTTCCAGCCCAACAAGGAAGGAAGCAGTGCTGGATCTTGTTCTGGGGAATGAAGTGGAGCAGGTGGAGCATGTTTCAGTGGGGGAGCATTTGGGGAACAGTGATCATAATATCATCAGGTTTAGAATAGTTATGGAAAAGGACAAGGAACAATCAAATGTGAAAATACTTAACTGGAGGAGGGCTAATATCAGTGAGCTAAAAAGGGATCTTGTCCAGGTGGATTGGAATCATAATTTGGTAGGCAAAACAGTAATTGAACAATGGGAGGCCATCAAAGAGGAGATGATTCGGATATAATGTAGACACATTCCCATGAGGGGGAAAGGAAGGACATCCAAAGCTACAGCTCCCTGGATGACTAAAGATATAGAGAATAAAATAAAACAGAAAAAGGAGGCTTATGACAAATGTAAAGTTCATAATACAGTAAAGAACCAAGCTGAATACAGAAAGCAAAGAGATCAAAAAAGGAGAATAAGAGGGGCAAAGAGAGAGTATGAAAATAGATTAGCGGCTAACATAAAAGGAAATCAAAAGTCTTTTATAAACATAAAGGGCAGTCAAAGGAAGGGTGGGACCGACTAGAGACAAAAAAGGAGATCTTCTTGTTTAAATAGAGGGTACGGCTGGGGTACTAAATGAATACTTAGCATCGGTCTTCACTCGAGAAGAGAATGCTGCCAATGTAACAGTAAAGAAGGAGGTAGCAGCGATATTTGATGTAATACAAATTGATAAAGAGGAGGTATTTAAAAGGTTGGCAGTACTCAAAGTAGTAATGTCGCTCGGTCCAGATGGGATGCTTCCTAGGTTACTGAGGGAAGTAAGGGTAGAAATTGCGGAGGCTCCAGCCACAACCTTCCAATCCTCCTTCAATATGGGGGCGGTGCCAGAGAACTGGAGGATTGCAAATATTATACCCATGGTCAAAAAAGTGGAGTGGGATAAACCTGGCAATTGTAGGCCAGTCAGCCTAACGTCGGTTGTGGTGAAATTTTTAGAGACAATAATCCCGGACAAAATTAAGTGGCACTTGGAAAAGTATGGGCTAATAAATAAAAGTCAGCACGGACTTGTTAAAGGAAAAATGTGTTTGACTAACGTGATTGAGTTCTTTGATGAAGTAACGGAGAGAGTTGATGATGGTAGCGTGGTTGATGTTGTGTATATGGACTTTCAAAAGGCATTTGATAAAGTACCACATAATAGACTTGTTAGCGAAATTAAAGCCCATGGCATTAAAGGGACAGTAGCAGCATGGATACAAAATTGGCTAAGGGACAGAAAGCAGTGATAAGTGGTTGCTTTTCAGACTGAAGGGAAGTATGCAGTGGTGTTCCCCAGGCATCAGTATTAGGACCACTATTATTTTTGATATATATTAATGACCTGGACTTGGGTATAGAGGGTATAATTTCTAAATATGCACATGACACGAAACTTGGAAATGTAGTAAACAATTGTGGAGGATAATATCAGACTGCAGGAGGACATAGACAGACTGGTGAGATGGGCAGACACAGGCAGATGAAATTTAATGCAGAGAAGTGTGAAGTGATATATTTTGGTAGGGAGAACGAACAGGGAGTCCAGGAATGGAGACACCTGGGGGTGTATGCACACAAATCTTTGAAGGTGGCAGGACAAGTTGAGAAGGCCGTTAAAAAAGCATATGGGATTCTTGGCTTAATTAATAGAGGCATGGTGTACAAAAGCAAGGAAATTATGCTAAACTTTTATAAAACACTAGTTAGGCCTCAGCTGGAGTATTGTGTTCAATTCTGGGCACCATACTTTAGGAAGGATGTCAAGGCCTTGGAGAGGGTGCAGAAGAGATTTACTAGAATGGTACATAGGAACATAGGAACAGGAGTAGGCCATTCAGCCCCTCGTGCCTGCTCCGCCATTTGATAAGATCATGGCTGATCTGTGATCTAACTCCATATACCTGCCTTAGGCCCATATCCCTTAATACCATTGGTTGCCAAAAAGCTATCTATCTCACATTTAAATTTAGCAATTGAGCTAGTATCAATTGCCGTTTGCGGAAGAGAGTTCCAAACTTCTACCACCCTTTGTGTGTAGAAATGTTTTCTAATCTCACTCCTGAAAGGTCTGGCTCTAATTTTTAGACTGTGCCCCGTACTCCTAAAATCCCCAACCAGCGGAAATAGTTTCTCTCTATCCACCCTATCTGTTCTCCTTAATATCTTATAAACTTCGATCAGATCACCCCTTAACCTTCAAAACTCCAGAGAATACAACCCCAATTTGTGTAATCTCTCCTCGGAACTTGACCCTTGAAGTCCGGGTATCATTCTAGTAAACCTACGCTGCACTCCCTCCAAGGCCAATATGTCCTTTCGAAGGTGCGGTGCCCAGAACTGCTCACAGTACTCCAGGTGCGGTCTAACCAGGGTTTTGTATAGCTGCAGCATAACGTCTGCCCCCTTGTACTCTAGTCCTCTAGATATAAAGGCCAGCATTCCATTAGCCTTCTTGATTATTTTCTGCACCTGTTCATGACACTTCAATGATCTATGTACCTGAACCCCTAAGTCCCTTTGGACATCCACTGTTTTTAACTTTTCACCATTTAGAAAGTACCCTGTTCTATCCTTTTTTGATCCAAAATGGATGACCTCCCATGGTACCAGGGATGAGAGACTTCAGTTATGTGGAGAGATTGGAGAAGCTGGGGTTGTGCTCCTTAGAACAGAGAAGGTTATGTGGAGATTTGATAAAGGTGTTCAAAATCATGAACGGTTTTGATAAAGTAAATAAGGAAAAACCGTTCCAGTGGCAAAAGGGTCAGTAGCCAGAGGACACAGATTTAAGGTGATTGGCAAAAGAACCAGAACGACACAAGGGAACATTTTATTACACAGCGAGTTGTTATGATCTGGAATGCACTGCCTGAAAGGATGGTGGAAACAGATTCAACAGTAACTTTCAAAAGGGAATTGGATAAATATTTGAAGGGAAAAAAGGGGGAAAGAGCAAGGGAGTGGGACTAATTGGACAGCTCTTTCAAAGAGCCGGCGCAGGAACGATAGGCCGAATGATACAGTTATGTCTTCTTCATCAGACAGATAAGAGAAGACACCTTACTTATACCAAAAAGTCAGTATAAATACCAAACAAAGCTGCCCCAACTCTTCAGACATAGAAATAGGTTCTTCTATTTACCCTGCCAGATTTTTGGATCTTTCCGAAACTTTTCTCCTAGATTGTTTCGTTCCCATACCGAGACCACTTTCATAGGTGAATCTTAATTTCCTTCTCCTCTTCCCTTCCACCAAGCCTTTGAGGATATCTATCTTTGCCTGGATCGCTAGAAATGGTTTCGATAACACAATTAAGTTAACCATCAATATCCCTGTTTGGTAATAATTTTTAGGTACTGCATTACCTTATGCCATCAAATGATCTACATTCAGTCTTTGTAAGTGAATAGAAACTCATAATAGACTTTAAAGCATAAACCAAGAAGCGAATTTATTAAGTAAATAATGAAAAAATGAGCGATCTAATAGTGATATTACAGTGCTAAGTTTATTGTAGGACTATCATCTAAACTCCTTGGAATGTTAAAATAAATAGGTAGCAGGTCGAAGGATTTACTTAATCTCTTGTTCGGATCTTAAAATTCCTATGGTCTAACTATAATTCTAAACAGCCTTAAAACTCGTCTAAAACTTCTCACGGTAATTGCCAAAATTGAGAGATTTCTTCAACTATATTTGCTTGAGAGAGGAGGTTCACCTATGTTTCTTAGAGAAAGTTCCATGGCCAACCGCCCAACTTCACAGGAACCTTATCTTTTTGTACATGGAAATAAGTAGGCCAGAGGTGTCCTGCAATTTGAATAGCTACCCTCTTAGATTCACCAGGAGCTATCACCAACCATAAGTCTTTATATATTTGAAAACTGTAAATCAAAGATTCCCTCCAAAACTTGTTGCCAGGACAACTTCCTTTGCAACACAGCATCAAAAGACTAAGTTCTCTGGCACTGAAGAATTTTCTATATGACAACTGAGATTTAAAGTGATAGCTCCCAGAACAACGTTGGACAAAAGTATTTCCCTTTCATCACAGGCTCTAATAAGGTGAGTAAGTGGGTGTAGGTTAGGACAGCAAAGAAGAAGAAAAAATTTGCATTTATATAATGCCTTTCACAACCTCAGGATATCCTATGGTGTTTTACAGCCAATTAAGTACTTTTTTGAAATAAAATCACTGTTGTAATGCAGGAAACATGGTAGCCAATTTGCACAGTGCAAGGTCCCACAAACACCAACAAAATAAATGTTTTGGTGTTAGTTGACGGGTAAATGTTGGCCAGGATACCAGGAGAATTCCCCTACTCGTCTCTGAATAGTGCTGTGGGATTTTTTACATCCACCTGAAAGGGCAGACAGGAGCCTCAGAATATCTCTACCTGTACCTCTGTGGAAACAAGAGCCACAGAGGTTTCTACTTTATTTTTGTTGAAAAATTGTGCTTGGCAAGTTGAAGAATGTTTTTAATGGACTTGTTGTACTCAGAATTATCATCATGCACTCTCTGAGAGAGAGAGAAGCAAGGGATCAAAGCAGGCCTCTAGGAACACAGCAAAAAAACTCAAAGCGTTGGGAATATGATAGACATGACATCTCTGAGGCCAAAATCTATTCAATGGATTTCCAGCAGGAGTTAGGCACCTTTATAGATAGCAGAAAATGTTCAGGTTTATCCTAGTGATAATTTTAGACAAAAAGTTTGCACAAGTATAAAACAGGATTTCCTATTTTATATTCACATCACCTTTTGCAATAAATTTATCAACAAGAATAATTTTGCCCCCAAATTTACTTAAACCAGCTGAACAATCCAAATATTCCAGTTATGCTGAGCTTCTGGTTTTCCCAATCTAGTAATACTGAAGTTGGTTTTATAAAATTCCACCCTAACAATGCTTTCTGCCTCAGAATTATTAGGAGGATACCAGCAACTATAACATATGGTGTAATCCATAGTGCAGTACCCCTCAATCAAACCTGTGGGACGCATCAAGGTTTGACCTAAAAAAATGATACATCCAATTTAGTTTTTAATTAAAAGCTTTGTTCAATTTAACCTTCATCCAAACATCTGTATCTTTGGCTTAATCAACAGCAGCTTGTCTACAGTACACCACCGTTCATGCCATAATATCAGGACTAGTTACCATGATCTATAATGACAAAATTACATGAAAATTTAACCGTGAAAGTAAAGTAACATATACAGTACAAGTGTCTGTGAATTGCATTCTATCTTAACGACAGCAATCTAATGTTCACTTACTTCAATTGTTCACCCATATTTCTCTGAACCATCACCAAGGTAACAGGTGTCCCAGGAGGATTGATATTGATCTCACTAATAAATTATTCACACTCCATTGTAATAAGAAATATGATCCTTTTTAAACTATTCAAATGTCTAATTAATCTGATAATGACAAAGCAGATAATTATGCCTATTATGCATTAGTGAATATTCATTTTCTGGTCTCCAAGGCATGAACAATAATCAATTTAAAAAGTAATAAGTAAAAATTGAACATTTTCTCAATACTTGGAAAAAGTGTTTAGAAACTCATCATTTGAATACAAATTTATACTGCTTCCTAATTTATAAAACGAGTCTTAACAAACTTGAATTCTGTTTAGATCACAGCTAATCTTTAATTATCTTTGTTACAAATAAAATCATTGAATTGTAGAGTTAAATTTTCCATTTTGTAAAATGAACAAAATGGTTAACTTGAAAAGGCACTGTGGAATTAATTCTGAGCTGCATTTCCTCACCCCCCACCCAAAAAAATGTGACCAAAGAGATCAAAGTTCTGATTTCACAAAACTTAATGAAAAGATAGATAGCACTGACTAATAAAATCATGAAGGACTTTTACTTCACAGTGTTCACTTCTTTTACAGTCATCTCAATATAATTTAGAACCATTTTATAACTCCAGATTGCTTTCATAATTTTTTAGTAAAATACAAATGTTCATGGCAATAGTATATTATGCAACATCTTTAGAGGTCACTTTGACTATCAACTATAATTTTTTTTAAAAAGCATAAATGTTCACATGCTTCCAGTCAAGCATTTCCACTATAAATTCCTATGTCGGCATTCATAATGGAAACTACCTAAGTAAACTTGTCATACTAAATTTACCCCAAGGCTGGCACTATTCACAAAGGCATTATAAACGTAGGCATAGGAATTTATAATGGGATATAAAAATAAGGACAGAATGACTTTAAAATGGGGACAGAATTATACCTGCATGCCCTGGTCCAATTATCCCCCTCCCTCTAACCCCACTTCACCTCAAGGCTACACTTCATCTCGACTCTCTGTGCACAATGCCATGGAATATTGACTACTGGGACTACAGAAGGAGACGACTTCAGCCCATCATGTCTGTGCAAGCTCTTTGCCAGAGCAATACAAAACTTGATATCCCTCATTTTTGGCTCCCCAACCAGGGGAAATAGACTTACCCTATTCACTCTTCATAATTTAAAAAAAATCAATTAAATCTTCTCTTCGCCTTCTCCTTTCCAGTGGAAATATTTTCAATATCTCAAGTTTCTCTTCATAACTATAATTTCTCATCCCTGGTATCATCCTGCTGAATCTACGCAATATGCTCTTTAGGGCTTTAATGTTCTAGGGCAAACAAAATTGCAGTGTTCTAACTGTGGCCTAACCATTGCTTTGAACAAAGAAAGAATAAACTTGCAATTATATAATGCCTTTCACATCCTCAGGATATCCTAAAGCACTTCACAGCTAATCAATTACTTTAGAAAAGTAGTTCCTGTTGTGAAGTAGACAAACGTAGAAGCCAATTTCCACACAGCAATGTCCCACAAACAACAATGAGATAAACAACTAGTTGATCTGTTTTGGTGGTGTTGGTTAAAGGATAAATGTTGGCCAAGTCATCAGGAGAACTCGCCTGCTCTTCTTTAATTAGTACCATGGGATCCTTTTTTAATCCACTTGAACAAGCAGGCGGGGCCTCCATTTCACGTCTCATCCAAAAGACGGCACCTCGAACAATGCAGCCTTCCCTCAGTACTACAGTGAAGTGTCCTAGCTTTCTCATTTATTCTTTTGACATCCCTGGTCCCTGTCAGCTTGGCTCAGTAGTAACACGTCTGCCTCTGAGTCAGAAGGACATGGGTTCATACCCTAATATCGATTTGAGCACATAATCTAAACCGACTCGAGGGAGTGAAGGAAATAAGAATGATGAGAGAGGTGAGAGGTTAATCCCAGGGAGAGAGATTGGTATGCTGGCTGCGAGGAACATAGTGATGAGGCAGCTGTTGTTGCTGTCCTGGGAGAGTCAGTGACGGATGCAATGAAGGGTGAGGCACAAGGTACCAAGGGAAGAGCAAAGGGAAGTCATGGCCTCATCCAGAGGTGGATAGAAAAAACAAACAATGCTGGGACGGTGGAAAGTGTTAAGTAACTGTCTGTTTTATTTTCTCTTCGTAACCCAGGAGCACTGAGGCCACTGGTTAAGAACTACCTACCACCATCTGAGAACTAGTTAGCCTGGGTTTTTTCATTTGAACTTGATGAATTTCCTGATGTAGGGCAACTATAATTGAGAATCACGAGTTCAGAGCAGGAACTAATATGCTCACACAACTGGACACAGAGGGAGACTTTAAGTTACATGGACCAGTGGTAGAAAGCTAAACCATAACAAGTAAGTTATTAGATCAGGGGCTTGATGAAGGGAAGCAGTAGATCCAAAGGTCAAAAAGTCTGGGCCTGTCTTGAGGGTAAAGGACCAAGGTCAGAGTGGTGATCAGGGAGCAGGGCAATTAGACATCCAACTAATAGGGTTTGTGAGGCAGAGCCAGGAGAGTGCTTTGTAAGGCTATTTGCTAGTCATAAATGCAGGCTAGCTAGTTGAAGTCAGAGGCTACTAGGGGATAAGTGATCTAGAATTGTTAAAGAGGCCAAGATCCAGTGGGTGCAGGAGGGACTGGTGGCCCAAAATAGTAGGTGGGCATCTGCAGTAACTTGGCCCTTGGTAACCTGGGCTTTGTTTGTCTGCACAGTTAGCATTAGCTGTGTTGAACTTGTTGGAAGTCTCAAATCCTGCAGGGCTTGGGTTACGGACACTGTAAGCCATTTGTTGCCTTTGCCCTCTATCACATGTTGGGGACAAGGGTGTGCTCAGCCAACTTGCCTACTCCTTTCATGGGTTGGTTTCCATCCATCCAGTTGGGTGTCAATGGTTCTGGCGTAAGCCAGGCACACACTGGTGAAGCTGGCAGGTGTAAGGTCAAGTGGCGAGTGGCAGCAGGAACAATGTAAAGCAAATGTCCAAGTGTGTGATGGCAGTGGAGAATGCAGTACTTGTAAACTGCAGTGAAACTCAAAAGCAAATAAGAGCATCGGAGACTGGAGGGGCAGCAGCAGCAGATGACAGTCAATAGATGGGTCAGCATCCCCAGGCGAGAGCAAGTATTTCATTACATAGAGAGTACAGCACAGAAATAGGTCATTCGGCCCAACCGGTCTATGCCAGTGTTTATGCTCCTCACGAGCCTCCTCCCACCGTACTCCATCTCACCCTATCAGCATATCCTTCTATAAGTAAATTATTATAAGTAAGCTTTTATGCAGTATTGCTTAAACAGGAGAGAAATACTGATGTACACTATGGCCCAAAATTTGCTGGAGCAGGGCATCTCGCTGCATGCCCGATTTGTTAGATTTTTTTCATCACCCTTCAGCTCAAAAAATTTTTATGCCACAAATTGCTAGAAGTGCGAGCTGATAACAGGGCATCTGGGACCTTGGTGAAAGATGGGACCAACAGTCTATCTCCTTAACCAATGAGATCTAAGGATAGAGAAAGAAACAGAGGAATGACAGAGAAGGAAATAAGGTGAATTAGAGTTAAATTAGATGCAGAAAGAGAAATAAAGAGAGGGAAAGAAAGATTGGATTAAGAAAAGTCTTAAATGGTCAAAAAGGAAATGTAAGAAAAAAATTTTAAAATATTAAATTTTAAATTTTAAAAACCTCGAGGAACAATTTATTACCTGCAGGAATGTGACTCCACAGTTTCAATTGTTCCCTTTCTGGGCCGGAGAGGTTGAGTGGCATTGCAGGAACAGAAATCTCATGATTAAAAGGGTCCTTACATTGTTAAATACTAGCCGTAGCTTTCTGTGGTGAGTTTAATTAGTTTTAGCGCACAAATCAAGCAATTTCTTAGCACTCACTGACGGCGAGCTCCCGTTTTCGTGGGGCTAACGGTGGAGCGACGCAAATCATCCAGCAATTTGTGGTGATTCGCAACTCATGGTGTATCTCTTCCTCACCACAAATTGCTGAGTTATTTACATACTAATAACAGCATGCGCATTAAACTCACCATTATTTTCAGAGCAAATTCTGGGCCAATGTGCCAACCACAGAGCAGTAAACAGAGATTGAGATCCACGATTCCTCACATAGTGAATCTCAGCTTGACTGGGTAAGGCTTTTAAGGACATTTGGTCTTGGTCTGGACTGAATTAAATTCCAAAATCACCTCTAAGTGGAATGCTCATAAACCGTCTGACCTTGAAACATTGTTTTTGTAATGAAAAGGCACGCAAACAAACAACAAAATGTAATGGCTGCTGCTTTGAACCATGTGAAGGACCAAGTGCATCTAAGGTGATTCACAGCAGTTTCTAAACAGAACGTCACATCTGGCCTGAGAGGATAAAGGTAAATCTTCCAAAGACCTCACAATAAGAAAACACTTAACACCAAAAAAAACCCCAGACAAATCCTAAAATTCAGCTTACCCACTTCTGCTAGGTTCTTGCTTGTCACAGTTTTCAAGTGTTAAAATTTAAGCAAACATTGTCGGAGAATAAGGATTTTGCTGGAGTTGGAACATTGTTCACACAGTTTCTCTCGAGCGACCCTCCACGATCTGCTCGCGAGCTCTCTCGGATCAACGCGCGCACAGTGCACGCCTCTAATTCTCTCTGTACTTTGCACCATCCCTAACCGTGCAGGACCTTAATTAGAGAACAGCAACAACCGAAGGCTCAGCCTTTATCCTACCTGTCTTTTCCACTTGATCGCATTCAACAGGTGCCTTCCAGGTTAACAGTTTCACCGTGGATTTAATAATTAACCAGAACTTGATGAGCCTTTGAGTTCTACAAAGAATTAACCAAGGGTAATGCAAACCGGGGGAAATAATGCTTGATGAAGATTAAAAGATTTGCTGGAAGAAATGTATAAATTACCAGAAAAAAGCAGCGGGACGGTACAGTGTCAACTTTACTTTCTGTTGGGTTTGATCAGGACTCCTTTAGTCATAATATTTGTATATACCCATCAAAATAAAACACTGAAGTAGGCTGCAGGTATGTAAAATAATGATTGCCCAGGTATAAAATACTGATCAGATAAGTGCTGTAAACGTGCCATTCGAATGTAATGGCTACAGCTTTAGTTAAGAACCAAGTCCAATTCAGGTGATTTAGAGTATGAAGGTATGCAGATATACAGATGAAGGTAATCATTGTATATTTGTTGTAGGTGGTTTAAGTGTCAGCCTTGGTTCAGTGGTAGCAGCGTCACTTCTAAGTCAGAAGGTGGTAGGTTCAAGCCCCATTCCAGAGACTTGAGCACATAATCTAGGCCGATATGTCAGTGCAGTACTAAGGGAGTGCTGCACTGTCAGAGATGCCACTTTTCAGATGAAGTGTTAATCCGATGCCCTGTCAAAATAGGTGTAAAAAATCCCATGGCACTTTTCGAAGAAGAGCAGGAGAGGTGTCCTGGTGACTATTTATCCCTCAATCAACATCACCAAAAACAGATTATCTGGTCATGTATTGCTATTTGTGGAATCTTGCTGTGCGCAATTTGGCTGCCACGATTCCCAACATTATAACAGTGACTTCAAAAAGTACTTCATTGGCTGCAAAGTACTTAGAACGTCCTGAGGTTGTGAAAGGCGCTATATAAATGCAAATCCTTTCTTTTAGCATCCATGTTAGTGGCTGGAAGATTGTATTTTCAAGTACAATGGACATTTGTTGAATCTAAGGCAGACCATAAACGATTATAACAAAGAAGTGGTATGCACTATATACAGCAAAGGCTATGGGCCCCGACAACATCCCGGCTGTAGTGCTGAAGACTTGTGCTCCAGAACTAGCTGCGCCTCATGCCAAACCGTTCCAGTACAGCTACAACACTGGCATCTACCCGACAATGTGGAAAATTGCCCAGGTATGTCCTGTCCATGAAAAGCAGGACAAATCCAATCTGGCCAATTACCGCCCCATCAGTCTACTCTCAATCATCAGCAAAGTGATGGAAGGTGTCGTCGACAGTGCTATCAAGCGGCACTTACTCACCAATAACCTGCTCACCGATGCTCAGTTTGGGTTCCGCCAGGACCGCTCTGCTCCAGACCTCATTATAGCCTTGGTCCAAACATGGACAAGAGCTGAATTCCAGAGGTGAGGTGAGAGTGACTGCCCTTGACATCAAGGCAGCATTTGACCGAGTGTGGTGCCAAGGAGCCCCAGTAAAATTGAAGTCAATGGGAATCAGGGGGAAAACTCTACAGTGGCTGGAGTCATACCTAGCACAAAGGAAGATGGTAGTGGTTGTTGGAGGCCAATCATCTCAGCCCCAGGACATTGCTGCATGAGTTCCTCAGGGCAGTGTCCTAGGCCCAACCATCTTCAGCTGCTTCATCAATGACCTTCCCTCCATCACAAGATCAGAAACAGGGATGTTCGCTGATGATTGCACAGTGTTCAATTCCATTCACAATGGAATGTGATGGAATACTCTCCACTTGCCTGGATGAGTGCAGCTCCAACAACATTCAAGAAGCTCGACACCATCCAGGACAAACCAGCCCACTTGATTGGCACCAAATCCACCACCCTAAACATTCACTCCCTTCACCACCGGCGCACCGTGGCTGTAGTGTGTACCATCCACAGGATGCACTGCAGCAACTCGCCAAGGCTTCTTCGACAGCATCTCCCAAATCCGTGACCTCTACCACCTAGAAAGACAAGGGCAGCAAACACATGGGAACAACACCATATGCATGTTGCCCTCCAAGTCACACACCATCCCAACTAGGAAATATAACACTGCTCCTTCTTCGTCGCTGGGTTAAAATCCTGGAACTCCCTACCTAACAGCACTGTGGGAGAACCTTCACCACACGGACTGCAGCGGTTCAAGAAGGCAGCTCACCACCACCTTCTCAAGGGCAATTAGGGATGGGCAATAAACGCTGGCCTCACCAGCGACGCCCACATCCCATGAACGAATAAAAAAAATATTGAGTTAAGTTACTTTATAGGTCTGAGCTTTTTGAAAATCAATGCAGTATTAATGTGTATTTTGTTAGTTATGAAAAAGATAAGCATATATTAAAAACTTTAAAGTTTAAAAACTTTCTACTGAATTTACTTCAACAACTTGAAGTCAATATTTGACTGTAAACTGGATCAGTACAGTGTTGTATGCATGTCACTAGTGCTACTAACACTGAAATATTATAATGTTGTCTTTACTGCCAACAAGGAGCGGAGGCCCGAGAGTGAGAGGAGAGGCCTAGGAACGGAGCATAAAAGGAGCAGAGGTCCGAGAGTGAGAGGAGAGGCCTAGGAACGGAGCATAAAAGGAGCAGAGGTCCGAGAGTGAGAGGAGAGGCCTAGGAACGGAGCATAAAAGGAGCAGAGGTCCGAGAGTGAGAGGAGAGGCCTAGGAACGGAGCATAAAAGGAGCGGAGGTCCGAGAGTGAGAGGAGAGGCCTAGGAACGGAGCATAAAAGGAGCGGAGGCCCGAGAGTGAGAGGAGAGGCCTGGGAAAGGAGCATAAAAGGAGCAGAGGTCCGAGAGTGAGAGGAGAGGCCTAGGAACGGAGCATAAAAGGAGCGGAGGCCCGAGAGTGAGAGGAGAGGCCTGGGAAAGGAGCATAAAAGGAGCAGAGGTCCGAGAGTGAGAGGAGAGGCCTAGGAACGGAGCATAAAAGGAGCGGAGGTCCGAGAGTGAGAGGAGAGGCCTAGGAACGGAGCATAAAAGGAGCAGAGGTCCGAGAGTGAGAGGAGAGGCCTAGGAACGGAGCATAAAAGGAGCGGAGGCCCGAGAGCGAGAGCATCAGGGAGAGAGGTAAAAAAACACTTAAAGTGACGTCAGCACAAGGGAAGGAGTTGATTGGTGAGTAGCTGGTGAGTGTTTTTTTTTGTTCAGATCAAGGTCAAGTCTTAAGTTTATTTCTGGTAAGTTTAGTTAGTAGTCTAATAAATAGAGGCATGGCAGAGCACCTCAGTTCCATTGAATGCACATCCTGTGCCATGTGGAAACTCCAGGATGCTTCACTTGTCCCGGACAACCACATGTACAGGACGTGTCATCAGCTGGAGGAGCTCGAGCTCCGGGTTTCGGAGTTTGAGCAGCAGTTGGTGTCACTGTCGTGCATCCATGAGGCCGAGAGCTACGTGGATAGCATGTTTCAGGAGGTGGTCACTCTGCAGCTTAAGAGTGTGCAGGCAGAGAGGGAATGGGTGACTGCCAGACAAACAAGGAGGACCAGGCAGGTTGTGCAGGAGTCCCCTGAGTGCATCTTGCTGAATACTGGTGAGAGCAATGGTTCCTCTGGGGAGTACAGCCAGAGCCAAGTCCACGGCAGCATAGGTGGCTCAGCTGTACGGGGCGGGGGGGTGCGGCGGGGGGGGGGGAGGAGGAAGGTCAGGAAAGCAATAGTGATAGGGGGTTCAATAGTTAGGGGAACAGACAGGAATTTCTGTGGCCGCATACATGATTCCAGGATGGTATGTTGTCTCCTTGGTGCCAGGATCAAGGATGTCACTGAGCAGCTACAGAACATTCTGAAGGGGGAGGGTGAACAGCCAGAGGTCGTGGTCCATATCAGTACCAATGACATAGGTAGAGGTCCTGCAGGCAGATTTTAGGGAACTAGGAAAGAGATTAATAAGCAGGACTCAAAGGTAGTAATCTCTGGATTACTCCTGGTGCCACGTGCTAGTGAGTACAGAAATAGGAGGATAGTGCAGATGAATGCATAGCTGGGGAGATGGTGCAGGAGGGAGGGCTTTAGATTCCTGGGGCATTGGGACTGGTTCTGGGAGAGGTGGGACCTGTACAAGCTGACGGGTTGCACTTCAACAGGGCCAGGACCAATATTGCCGCAGGGAGGTTTGCTAGTGCTATTGGGGAGGGTTGAAACTATCTTGGAAGGAGGATGGGAATCTCAGCATAGATTCAAAAGGGAGAAAAGCAGAGATGGAAATGGAAGGCAGAAAATTAGTAATTGAGCTTGGAAGGCAGAGGAAACAAAGGCTAGAAAATAGACAACAAAGGAGGTTGGCAGGGCTTAATGGTATATATCTCAATGCAAGGAGTCTAGTGAATACGGCAGATGAGCTGAGGGCACAGATAGACTCGTGGATGTATGATTTCATAGCTGTTACTGAAACATGGTTTAAAGAGGGGCAGGAATGGCAGCTCAACATTCCTGGTTATAGAGTTTTGAGACGAGCTAGAGAGGGGGATAAAAAAGGAGTGGGCGGGGGTGGTTGCAATATTGGTTAAAGAAATAATTACAGCTGTGAGGAGGGATGATATGCTGGAAGGATCATCAAATGAGGCCATATGGGTTGAACTGAAGAACAAAAAGGGGGCAATCACACTTCTGGGAGTGTACTGTAGACCCCCAAACAGTCAGAGGGAGATAGAAGAGCAAATATGTAGGCAAATTTCTGAGAAGTGCAAAAACAATAGGGCAGTAATAGGAGGGGATTTTAACTACCCGAATATTAACTGGGATAGAATCAGTGTAAAAAGTATAAAGGGCGCAGAATTCTTAAAATGTATTCAGGAGAACTTTTTTAGCCAGTACCTAGCAAGCCCAGCAAGAGAGGGGGCAGTTCTGGACTTAGTTTTAGGGAATGAAGCTGGGCAGGTGGAAGAGGTATCAGTGGGAGGGCATTTTGGTGATAGTGATCATAATTCAGTTAGATTTAGCGTAGTTATGGAAAAGGACAAAGACATACAAGGAGTAAAAGTTCTCAATTGGGGAAAGGCCAATTTTACTAAGCTGAGATGTGATTTAGCAAAAATGGACTGGAAACAGCTACTTGAAGGTAAATCAGTGTCAGAGCAGTGGGAGGCATTCAAGGAGGAGATAGTGAGGGTTCAGAGCAAATATGTTCCCACAAAGAAAAAGGGTGGGACTCCCAAATCTAGAGCCCCCTGGATGTCAAGGAGCTTACAGGGTAGGATAAGGCAAAAAAAGGGAAGTTTATGTCAGATACGGAGAGCTCAATACTGCAGAAAACCTAGAGGAGTATAGAAAGTGCAGGAGTGAAATTGAAAAGGAAATTAGGAAAGCAGAGGGCATGAAAAAATACTGGCAAGTAAAATCAAGGAAAACCCAAAGATGTTTTATGAAACATAAAGAGCAAGAGGATAACTAAGGAAAGAGTAGGGTCTATTAGAGACCAAAAAGGTAACGTGTATGTGGAAGCGGAAGATGTTGGTATGATTCTTAATGAATACTTTGTGTCTGTCTTCACAAAAGAGAGGGACGATGCAGAGAATGTAGTTAAGGAGGAGGTGTGTAAAAACTAGATGGGATGAACATAGTGAGGGAAGAAATATTAAAGGATTTAGCATCCTTGAAAGTGGATAAATCGCCAGGCCCAAATGAAATGTATCCCAGGCTGTTAAAACAAGGAAGGAAGGAAATAGCGGAGGCTCTGACCATCATTTTCCAATCCTCACTGGATACAGGTGTGGTGCCGGAGGAATGGAGGACTGCTAACATTGTACCATTGTTTAAAAAGGGAGAAAGGGATAGACCGAGTAATTACAGGCCAGTCAGTCTAACCTCAGTGGTGGGCAAATTATTGGAAGAAATTCTGAGGGACAGTATTAATCGTCATTTAGAAAGGCATGAATTAATCAAGGACAGTCAGCATGGATTTGTTAAGGGACGGCCATGTCTGACTAACTTGATTGAATTTTTTGAGGAGGTAACAAGGAGGGTCGATGAGGATAGCACGTTTGATGTAGTCCACATCAATTTTAGCAAGGCTTTTGACGAGGTCCCACATGGCAGACTGATCAGAAAAGTAAAAGCCCATGGGATCCAAGGGAAAATGGCAAATTAGATCCAGAATTGGCTCAGTAGCAGGAAGCAAAGGGTAATGGTCGACGGGTGTTTTTGTGACTGGAAGGCTGTTTCTATTGGGGTCCCGCAGGGCTCAGTACTAGGTCCCTTGCTTTTTGTGTAATATATCAGTGATTTAGATTTAAATGAAGGGGGTATGATTAAGAAGTTTGCAGATGATACAAAAGTTGGCCGTGTGGTTGATAGTGAGGAAGAAAGCTGTAGGCTGCAGGAAGATATCAATGGACTGGTCAGTTGGGCAGAAAAGTGGCAAATGGAATTCATTCCGGAGAAGTGAGGTAATGCATTTGGGGACGGCAAACAAGGCAGGGGAATACGCAATAAATGGTAGGATACTAAGATGTATAGGGGAACAGAGGGACTTTGGAGTGCATGTCCACAGATTCCTGAAGGTGGCAAGACAGGTGGATAAGATGGTTAAGAAGGATAAGATGGTTAAGAAGGCATACTTTCCTTTATTAGCCGAGGCATAGAATATAAGGGCAGGGAGGTTATGCTAGAACTATATAAAACACTAGTTAGGCCACAGCTAGAGTACTGCGTACAGTTCTGGTCACCACATTACAGGGAGGATGTGATTACACTGGAGAAGGTACAAAGGAGATTTATGTGGATATTGCCAGGACTGGAGAATTTTAGCTATGAGGCAAGATTGGATAGGCTGGGGTTGTTTTCTTTGGAACAGTGGAGGCTGAGGGGTGATTTAATTGAGGAGTATAAAATTATGAGGGGCCTGCATAGAGTGGATAGGAAGGACCTATTTCCCTTAGCAGAGAGGTCAATAACCAGGGGGCATAGATTTAAAGTAATTGGTAGAAGGACTAGAGGGGAGTTGAGGAGAATTTTTTTCACCCAGAGGGTGGTGGAGGTCTGGAACTCACTGCCTGAAAGGGTAGTAGAGGCAGAAACCCTCACTGCATTTGAAAAGTACTTGAATAATTACCTGAAGTGTCGTAACCAACAAGGCTACGGAGCAATAGCTGGAAAGTAGGATTAGGCTGGACAGTTCTTTTTTGGCCGGCACAGACATGATGGGCTGAATGGCCTCCTTCTGTGCCATAAATTTCTATGATTCTACGTGATAATTAAGGCAACTTCTGAAATCTATCAATTTCATATACAAAGTTTCACAGTGAAAGTAGCTGCTCTGTTGACAGCTCCCCTCCCCTTTTTGTTATGTCAGCTTATTTGTTAAAATTCATAAATACATAATTTTTGTGATTTGTGTTTGTAGTATTAGCTGTTATCTTTTGTGTTATGCAAAAAAAAGAATTTTGTAGTTAAAATTTTTGTTTCTGGTCATTAAATATTTACATACCTTTTACTCAAAGTACTCATTTCAACTTATTTTGCTTCTGAGCATCTTGTTTATGAAGTCCATTGGATTCAAAATACATCTGTCACAATAATGTAATGGCATAAAATAATTACTTTTCATGACACATAGACTGATATTCCATGTCATGCTTCTCAACCTGCTAACTTAGGAACAGCCCTCCAAAGTGCTAGAGGGCTTTCTTCTTATACAGTGCAGAACAAAATACAGTCAGAAGCCATTTATCTTTGTTTAAGCAGAAATTTCAAGTTCTCCCATTGACTAGTCTACTTCCAAGTTATCCAGTAATGTCAGTTGCCAACTTGTGGCTAGACCATAAAGGAAAACGTGGTCTATCTTAACAGATACAATTTTCACTATGACTATGGACGCTGTGTCAGCCAATGATTTGAAGGCGGGTCAGGACTTACGGCCAGCAGTCAAACAGTGAATTTTACAGCAAAACAAAGCGAACAGCAACAATCATCTCCATTCTAGCTGGGAATAGTGATGTCACTATATGCAGCCTACAGTTGTTGTGATTTACTCAGATAGTAGCAGAATTTTAAAATTCAGAACTCCCACTCTCAACTTTGGGACAAGACTAAAATGATGCCACAAAATTGGAATGTCCAGATAGAAATTGCATAGTTAAGACATTTTGGTTAAGAGGTATGATATATTACCAACAATACATAATGTACTGTGACACTATAAATTCACTTGTATTTTGGTTGTTTCAACCATCAAAGCATAAAAGTAATAACATGTTTTGGATGCCTTTTTATTAATACTTTCCTATTCTATTTCTTTTCTTTCCAATTTACCCCTTCTGTCACTTGTATCTTGTCTCATATGTTTCTCCTCCCCAGTCTTAATTTATGTCCTTTCACATGTGTTCATCAATACCATCTCCTGCATTTATACATAACAAGCAGTGAGTTCACAATCACAGATAAATCAATTCAAATATATACGTTTGTATTTTACTTTAATTCAGCAGCTGACTTTTACTTTTGCTCCTCGTAGCTATTCTGGGAATATCCATATAACAAAATACTATGGTGCAGGAGGATTACTAACATTCAAAAAGATCTGAACATGCTAAATACACGGACTAAAGACTAGCAGATGGATCTTAATGTGGACAAATGTAAGATAATGTATGTCGACACAAGAGGTATTAAACATCCTTTGGCATAGGTGAAAAAAGGAGAAAGATGGGAACGATTATCAAGAATTCACCGAGAGTAGTCAGGTAATGTGAGGCAGTTACCAATTGGGCTAATCAAGTACTGGGATACAATTTAATGTCATTTGTTTATAAATCAAAACTAGCCTGCTGAGAATTGTACTACAAAATTGATTGTAAAGAATTCTTCTTGTAAAAAGTTACATATAATGATTACATTTTAAAATGTTCCAAAAATTTCTGAACTTTGTGTGGCCACGTACATCATCTTTGATTTTTCTAAAGTGGCCAGTGTGTTAGCAATCCAGTTTCCATCAACTCAATTGACTTTTAACTGCACCATATACATATGCTCATAATGTATTCGATATGCATACATGGCAAGTGAATATTTTTGACAAGTGAGTTAAATTTTGTGTCAGGTTAATCATTGAGCAGTGACTGATTATTCCCATCAGAGATTCAGCAAATAATTCTTTAACTTTTTGGTCACACAAATAGAGAGAAGCTGGCAAATTTGTAACATACAATAGTTGATATTTGCTAGAGCATGGCAAAACTGAATGAGATAAAATGCACTGACATTGTCGTTGGTAAAAGTAAATTATGATCTAAATCAACTTTGTCAGTTTCATGTCTATATTTCTATAAGTGGGATAAAGAGGACTTCTAAAATATCTGATACACAGTGATTGATAGTAACTTATCTGGTTTTAATTTTAACCCTGTGATTGAAGTATTCTGTTTACTTTTACTGTACCAGTCAAATGCAAGAGAAGGATACATCTGCAGGGAAGGTGCCAACTCCCATTTGTCCCAAATAAAAATAACTCAAGCAAACTGAAAGAAATTAATAAAAATAATCAGCATCTGTGTCTTTACTGAATGTGTCTAAAAATATACACATAAGTGAGCATTCAAAACAAATTCATATTATGACTTTTGTTAGCATTATTCATTTTGTACAACCTCCACAGAAAAAAATCAAAACAGAAGTGTCATTTGAACATAGCCAGAAGGGTATAGGCTAGAGCCGAGTCCCCTTTTCACACATCTATAATGTGACATATCGCAGGGCTTCAGTAATCATATAGTAAAGAGTAGGCAATCTTTGTAGGTTCACAGTTACCCCCTCCCCTCAGAAATCATTCATCAATTCAGCTGTAGCCTGACAACCTTGAGAATGATTCCACTTCATCAAGAAGCACTGGAAATGCAGAAGCGGGATTGCAAGAACAGCAAATATCATCGACATTTCATGAATATAATGATCACATTTAAGTACCATTGTACCTCTATAAACTCTGCTGGCCTTTGCAGTTGTTCCAGTCCCATCTCAGAATTAGAGGATCAGCAAAACTCTTAAGTTTTGCTGATCCTTTTATGTGAAGTGGAACTACATTTTGCACCTGTTTGAGGTGTAGAAGCACTCATTTCCTTTTAATACATATGATGATGCTGCTGACATTCATAAGACAGCGATCTATTGTCCACCATCATAACCAAAAATTGCACAAGAATCCCAAGTACATCTTGACCATGAGATCAAAATCCACAGGTCCCAAAATAACACAATAAATGGACCGATGAATCAATCCTGAGAGTATAAACAAACACCAATGAGTGGAAGGCAGTGTTCTGACCAATAAAAAGGATAAAGTTGAAAGGCAGTGTTCTTTATGGTTCTGAAATAGTAGAATAGGTGCCTCTTAATCACATTTGTATGAATCTACTTGTTTTCCTGACTCTTCAAAAAAAAAGAGAAAAATCTTTCTAAAACAATAGAAAGCGTGCAATTTTCACAGCTGGCCCCACCTCTCCAAGAATTACTTTGCATATCGCAAATAAACTGCATTGGTCTGGGCAACTTCAATCTATGTACACAAGCTGTATCAACCATAAAACACTAAAATACAAAAATAACCAATGTTACGGTCCAGGCTTTCTCTAATACGTTTTTCTTAAATAAATAGATTCCATAGGCAAACTGAATTTTCTAAGATTGAAAACCTGTGTCTTTTTTGATGCTCTGAATTCACACTTCATTTATATAGCGCCTTTAACGTAGCAAAACGTCCCAAGGTACTACACAGGAGCGAAATGGTTGACAGACGGGAAACAGAGAGTAGGAATAAACGGGTCTTTTTCCGGGTGGCAGGCAGTGACTAGTGGGGTACCGCAGGGATCGGTGCTTGGGCCCCAGCTATTCACAATATATATCAATGATTTGGATGAGGGAACTAAATGTAACATTTCCAAGTTTGCAGACGACACAAAGCTGGGGTGGAATGTGAGCTGTGAGGAGGATGCAAAGAGGCTCCAATATGATTTAGACAAGTTGGGTGAGTGGGCAAGAACATGGCAGATGCAGTATAACGTGGATAAATGTGAGATTATCCACATTGGTTGTAAAAACAGAAAGGCAGATTATTATCTGAATGGGGATAGATTGGGAAAAGGGGAGGTGCAACGAGACCTGGGTGTCCTTATACACCAGTCACTGAAAGCGAGCATTCAGGTGCAGCAAGCAGTTAGGAAGGCAAATGGTATGTTGGCCTTCATTGCAACAGGATTTGAGTACAGGAGCAGGGATGTCTTACTGCAGTTATACAAGGCCTAGGTGAGACCACATCTGGAGTATTGTGTGCAGTTTTGGTCTCCTTATCTGAGGAAGGATGTCCTTGCCGTGGAGGGAGTGCAATGAAGGTTTACCAGACTGATTCCTGGGATGGCAGGACTGATGTATGAGGAGGGATTGGGTCAACTTGGCCTATATTCACTAGAGTTTAGAAGAATGAGAGGTGATCTCATCGAAACATATAAAATTCTAACAGGATTAGACAGACTAGATGCAGGATGTTCCCGATGGTTGGGGAGTCCAGAACCAGGGGTCACAGTCTCAGGATATGGGGTATGCCATTTAGAACTGAGATGAGGAGCAATTTCTTCACTCAGAGAGTGGTGAACCTGTGGAATTCTCTATCACAGAAGGCAGTGGCGGCCAAGTCATTAGATGTATTCAAGAAGGAGATAGATATATTTCTTAATGCTAAAGGGATCAAGAGATATGGGGAAAAAGCAGGAACAGGGTACTGAGTTAGACGATCAGCCATGATCATTTTAAATGGCGGAGCAGCCCCAAAGGGCGGAATAACCTACTCTTGCTCCTATTTTCTATGTTTCTATGTTTCTATCAAAAAAAAATTGACACCAAGCCAAATAAGAAAAGATTAGGACAGGTGACCAAAAGCTAGGTAGGTTTTAAAGGAGTGTATTAAAGGAGGAGAGAGAGGTAGAGAGGCGGAGAGATTTAGGGAGGGAATTCCAGAGCTTAGGGCCCAGGCAGCTGAAGGCATGGCCGCCAATGGTGGAGCGATTAAAATCGGGGATGTTCAAGAGGTAAGAATTAGAAGAGCGCAGAGATCTCGGAGGATTGTAGGGCTGGAGGAGGTTGCAGAGATAAGGAGGGGCGAGGCCATGGAGGGATTTGAAAACAAGGATGAGAATATTAAAATCGAGGCGTTCCCGGACCAGAAGCCAATGTAGGTCAGCGAGCACAGAAGTGATGGGAGAATGGGACGGTGCGAGATAGGATATGGGCAGCACAGTTTTGGATGAGTTCAAGTTTATAGAGGGCGGAAGATCAGAGGCCAGTCAGGAGAGCATTGGAATAGTCCAGTCTGGAGGTAACAAAGGCGTGGATGAGGGTTTCAGCAGCAGATGAGCTGAGGCAGGGGTGGAGACGGACGATGTTACGGAAGTGGAAGTAGGCGGTCTTGGTGATGGAGCGAATGTGTGGTTGGAAGCTCATCTCAGGATCAAATAGGACGCCAAGGCTGCGAACGATCTAGTTCAGCCTCAGACAGTGGCCAGGGAAAGAGATGGAGTCGGTGGCTAGGGAACAGAGTTTCCAGCTGGGACCAAAGACAATGGCTTCAGTCTTCCCAATATTTAGTTGGAGGAAATTTTTACTCATCCAGTACTCAGAGAAGCAATGTGACAAATGAGAGACAGTGGAGGGGTCGAGTTAGGAGGGTGTGAATTCCATGTTAATTCCATGTCATGACTAACCAATTATGTTTTGGTTTGGCATCCAAATTACACAGGCATTTAGATTTATCAACAATTAGTGCAGTAATGATCATATTTGCATCACAAGTTCCTTTATTGGCCTCAAAGAGACAGATGACTTTTCACCTAGTTATATGTGACAGCTTTGTGATGAGCTTATTACAATCAGAACACTACTTTAGAAGTTAAATCTCCACTATTTGAGCAGTTCATCAAATCATCATTAATCAACAGAGGAGTTTTTTTGTCAAAGACAGCTTGTAAATGTTTATGGTTATTTACATTGTGAAATAAAGGGCATTGAAGTGTTCAAAGTCATGAAGATTCCAAATGAGCTACTGAAGGGAGAAAACAAAATCAGTCCAGGCTCCTGATTGCTATTCAGTGACCTCTGCTGGAAATTGTGCATATGAGGTAAGGAGAGGAATAAGTGTAATTGTGATACTTCACCCTCCATGATTGAATGCACTCTAGGTTCACACATGAAAAAGGCCAGTTGGGCAAGATGCCAGAGGATTAGCAGCACCTGTCGATCCATACAGCACTGTGAATCATCATTTCAGAAAAGGGTGAAAGAAGGAAATTGAAAATAAAAACACATATTGAACTCTACAACTATCCATTAAAGAATAGATTTTTGGAAGGCAGAATTTGTTGCAGCAAAATCCAATGGCAACACCGTTCTAGTTCAATATTGTTGTACAGCATGGGAAGGATTCATCAGAAAACTAGTTAATTTCCAACCTATGGCGCCACAAAAAATAACTTCAAAGCCCAATATTTTGAATGTTGCTGATAGGATAGCTCTGTGGTTGATTTCTATAATCATTTACAGCAATCAAGGCAACCATTGGCAACTTATCTCATGAAACAAAATGGGCCAGATTTTCCTGTGAAAATAACAGTGAGGCTAACAGGGTTCACCGTTATTTCTGTGCAAATGGTAGAGCAACTTCTGGTGATCGCACATGCGCAGTTAAACGCAGAAATCCAGAAGTTGCTGTACCAGATGTGAGCCTCCTTGGTAAGCTCCGCGAAAATGGCATCTCACCGGCTGGCTCCCCGTTCAAATGAATGGAATTGTGTGAAGTTCCTGCACTGACCTGATGGATACGATCTAATCTTGCCAAAAAAAGGTACGTCAAGTCATTTCAAGTCTAAGCACGCTTTTAACAGTCTGGTAAGTCTTAATGACTGCCAAATTGGCACTGAAAATTAACTTTTACAAGTATGGAGTCTCATTCCTTCAGATTTTAATTGCTGTTGGACATTTTTTTAATTTTAATTTTTAAAAATATTTTTCCTTTTTCTTTCTGTCTCTTAATTCACTATTTCTTACCATCTCTTTATTTTGCTTTCTGTACCTGATTTGACATTGAATTCACTATTCTAACTTACACTTCCTGGTTCTGACTCTACGCTGCTCATTAACAATGCTTCAATCTGATTGGTTAAGGGGATACAGAGTTGCTTGCCCTGTTCACACAGGTCCCAGATGCCCTGTAGAGGGTGCCACATTGGATTGAGGGCCCGATGAGAGGAACTTGCCGTGCAAAAGCCCATGTAAACTCTATGGGCAGGTGCAAGTCTAACAAATGGTGGGTACTGTTAATTCACTGCTCACAAGAAAATCGGGCCTTGGACCTTACTAAAGATAACTAAAAAGACAAATTGAAGAAAACCCTTGAAGAAAATACACCATCATCCATCAATTTACAAGTGGTTATATTATATGAGATGAACAAGTTCTTATATGACAACAGTAATATTGTCAGGCATTACTAGTTTTCAGCAATTATATTCTAATGCATTGTCCAAGTTTGCAGTCTTATGTTCGTGTAATGTAGTTCTACTTTTCAAATAGCTATTGTAAATTGGCTCCATACGATCTATTTCATAAGGAAAGGTCAGTTGTATCAAGAAATAATCGTAGTATTCATACTTCTGGATTTTTTTTTGAAAAGCTTCTGTCAAGATGGTCATAAAGGGGGTGATTTGAACCCTACCCGCCTGCCAGAAACTGGATGGGTAAGCAGTTAAACTTGCCCAAGTTACTTACCCGCCCTGGAGTCATCAGGAGCTGATAGTTTTTTTTTACTTTCCTTGTGGAGTCAGGAGGAGCAGGAATGCTCCTGCCTCCAATTTGCCACTGCCCCCCACTCCCGATCGCAGTACCGCCACAGGGCGGACTGGCAGTTTTCCCACCACTCACTTGCTGTCGGCGAGCAGCAGAACAGGTGGGAAGTCGGCTGGCAAGACTTAATTGAAGCCCAGAAGTTAAAATACCCAAGGGCTCATTTCTGGAGCAGTGGGTGAGTTTCTTACTTACACCGCAGTTCACCCATCGAAAACTTAAAATCGGGATCAAAGTATAAATTGTTGAACATACAGAGATCAGTCAGTACTTGCAAAGAGAAAAACAATTTCATGTTTCGGGCATAACCCTTTATCAGAACTGAATTCTGTCAGTGTGTTTTGTATCAGGTAATGGATGAACAGAGGTGTTTTTTCTACTCATAATAGTAAACTGCAGGTATACCAATTAGTGAATTCATACTAGGAACAAAGCATATCTGTTGCCAGTTATAAATCTTGTCAAAAAGGCCTGAAGAATTCCCATAATTGCTTTAACCCACTGTTATTGGACTGTAAAATTCCTGTGGAATCCAGGTCAGTACTATTATCCAAGCAAGCTTCTTTTCTGTACCATGTGTCTGAGAGTTTACACTAATTAATAATGATGTACTAATAATAGAGCCTTGAACACTAGGCTCTGTAATGGAACATTTATCATTAAGAAATACAGTGTCTGTTTTATCCCACTGCACTAATATTTTCCCTGATTGTTTGGCCTCTCAGCCTCAACAACAAAGGAAACACATTCTTTTAAACAAGCCTGCACTGCATACAAAAATGTTCACAAAAGTAAGGAGAACGTAAACTAGCACTTTTGAAAGGTAGTTCTCGGTTTAGATCAACACTGTTAATTGAAATTTTGGGGAAAAAAAAGAGTGGGAGTAACAGATGTCTGTACATAAAGCTTTCCAACAGTGATGGTAATTATTGAAGATATATTCAACCAAAATGGATACTTTGGCAGTCATCCAGCTTTTTATTGCAGTAGTTAGATTAGTGTGAATAGGACAAATTAATAGATCAGACCTTTACAACGATTCTGAAAGATGGTGCAATTTTCCATTACAACTTGCATTAATATAGTGGCTTTTATGCGCAGGAAGACATCTCAGAGCAGTTTACAACAAGAAAGAAGAGGATGGTGAAAAGGGGAAAAACACAAAGACTAGAATGGGCAACTGAAAACATGGGCTGGAAATTTCCTCAGAAATGCTCCTGCTGCGCCATCATAATGGAGGAGCAGGACAGAAATGCTAGATAATGAGTTTAGGGATACTTTTTTCCAGCGGCAGAAAGTAACAGTAAAGAGGCTAAAAGCAGCAATGGGAGTGTGTACGACTATGGAAATAAGGAATTGTCTTTTAATAATAGGAGACTATGGAGGTCTCGAGAGCACATGTGAGAAGATTAAGGAGATGGCCATGAGTGTGGTTGGGGGAGTTAATATGGAGGATGAGTTTGAGAGTGGCGAGCAGGGCAAGGAAGTTGATGGAGTCAGGTGAGGGTGAATTAAAGTGAATATTGAGATCGCCAAGGATAAGGAGATACTTGGTGCAAAGGCAGAAGCTGAACAGAAGGGAATGGATTTTGTTGAGGAAGCTAGTCCAGTGCAGGATACAGTAGACAAGGAGGATCTAAAAGCAGAGGTGAGGGTGGAGGGTAGAGGGTGAGGTGTTTAAACAAGGTTAAAAAAGAGAAAAGGCTGAGTTGGGATCTCAATACAAGTGCCACACTGGCACCACAGTGGTTTAGTTGGGAGACATGATACAACAAAGTCAGGCAAGATGGCCTTGGAGATGAGGAAGGAGTCACAAGTAACGAGCCTGATTTTAGTAAGGGCCAGGGATATCAACATATTGATGAGGTCATGGATGTGGTGGGCCTCATTCATGAATGAATTTTATTGGGGGGGGGGGTGTCAGATGATGTCAAAATGGCGGAGGATAGGATGGGGAGAACGTTTAGGAGATTACCTCCAGGGGAGTGAGATGGGTGAGAGGGCACTATGATAGAAAGGAATGAGGCAGTTGGGACAATTACGGGAGTACAGTCAGTGGTAAGTGTCATGGTGGGCATGACACAGAATACCAAATTTGAGACAGAAGGAGACTTTGAGCTGGAGCAGAAGGGAATTGAGTATGATATAGAGGAGAGCGAGGAATTCGGGGGAGGAGAAATATTAGGTGGCTGAGGATGTGTGGTGGTTTATTGAAGAAAGCTACTTACGAAATATACTTTCTTAGTCATGTGTGGTTTATGGCCATATTTCAGTCATTTATAAAAATTATTCCACTTAGGGTATACCTGTTTCAGTTTAAAGCTTTTCCTTTCTTCTTTCTTCAGCACTTCTTTAGGAGTCCACACCACAGACCATTCCCTGACCAAGTGAACAGGCAAATGATCTACACCAAATCTCTGTAATATGCCATTAAGAAGTATTCAAGAGCAATCTGCTGTAACTTTTCATCTAATTTTGCCCCTTGCTAATTATTGGCATAAACACACATCTACTACAATGCATTGTACTGGTACATAAAGGACCAGCTCACCAGGTTGCTGGGTATAATTTTCTGCTTCTGATTCATTTCTCCAATTTTGTGTTCTATTTGGATTATAACAATCCAGCTAATATTTAATACCCTGTAGTGTATATTTTTGCAATCCATATAGAAAACTTGCACTTTGGAAGCTGATTAACAACTTCATTCTCAGGTTTGTAAAAAATTTTCTGTTAAAGTGCTGAACAATTAATACTTCAGTATTTACTAGCTACTAAAGTGCAACAAGCATAATTTGTCTCATTTCTAAGTTCTAAAAGATGTAGTAAAATTCTCAGCTTTAACCATAAAATGGTATCCATCTGCCACCCCCTTTCTATTTGGGATACTTTGCTGTTGAGGACATCGTTTAAATTAGTGTTTATACTACAATATGCTTAGCGCTCTCCTCTCAAAGGAAGAATGTCGGCCTCTCAATTAATTAACCACATTTTGTTCAATCCCTGTCTGTGCTGAGTTAACTAATCTCACATGTGGCAGCAGTAGGACACTATAATTGGTGTCAGTATCCCAGGGCTGGGCTGGGTCTGTGGAGGGTTGGGAATAAATCAGCCAAGGCTTGAGTTCATCCTTATCATTCAGTGACCTCCTGCTCGAAGGTGTGAGTATGTGGATGTCGGAGGAGAACAGCATTGGGCTCAGCTGCAATGTCACCCACTATTGAATGGACTAGCAACACTCACTGTCAAGGTTTTCTGATCATGAATATTCACCTTGGAGGGCTGGTGGCACACAAGGAACTGTACACCAGCATAAGTCAGTGTCTTCAAGAGAAAAAAAGAGCAGGTGGTCATAGTAAATAAGAAAACCTTTGTCTGAGAGGTAGTGGAGTTGTATTTCTTTCACTGTTATAACATTTGCTAATAAAATAAATCTATGTGGCGGATAACTAGTGTTTAAGTAAAATTGATATCATTCAAAGAGATCTCGAGCAATTACACAAACATATGAGGTCTGGGTATTTATGTAAAATAATACAAGGTGGACCAGGAAACTAGAAACATCGAAACAATTAATGGGTATTGTTTTGAAATAGACCAACAGATAACCAATTCTTGAATACATCATTATAGGGAGGACACGATTAATATTTTTCTTTAAACAAATGCCTCCCATTTTAAAAACTTTCATTAGAAAATGTCAAGAAAGGATAGGTTTTTAGTGTTACTGATTCTTCCCTGAAAGTATCCACCTGAGCAAGGTTCATCAAATGCTGGATTTCATCTTTAAAACATATGAAAGTAAACAAATGCAGACTACATTTAAAATAATACATGCAAGTTTGAGCACCCTACCTTCCAAAGGACATTGATGTATTGAAGAAAGTTTAGAGAAAGTAAGAAGATGATTCTGAAATTTAATGTTCTGAGTTGTTTTCACTAGAGAAAGAAACTTGATTTGGGTGTTTAACATAGTTATTTAGTTTAGAATTTAATTGTAGAACTAAAGGAGAAGAGTACAAAATTAGCAAACATCAATGAAGACGAGAGATTTTTTTTTAAAACTCCCCTCTCTCGCTGAATGGTGGTGATGTGGCATAAACTTACAACAGTAATATTTAACGTAATGTTGACTATTTCCCTAAAAATCTAGATAAATTGTCTAGGATAATAGGATGATGTAAGTATACAGACAGATAACAAGGAATTTGTTACAGTACAGTACAGGTTAGTGGTTGATACCTGTGTAGTGAGATGTGGAGCTAGTGGACTTGAGTTAAATGGCAAATGCATGTTGCACTCAACCTAGTTACAAAGGAACTTTGTGCACGTATGCAAACATATCAATCCACTTGCCACACAGTTAATATTAAAAGAAAATTAGAAGAATGCCTGTTCTCTGTTAATGTTAAACACATTAAAATTTAAGTTTAGAACTGTTACAGACAGTCCAATTGCCCATTTGGGAATTTCTTTTAAACTTGGCCTTGCACACTCTGGAGTTATACTACGTCAGGTCCAAGTGATGTGAGACCAGTTGTTACATGTGGGTCTTATACTTCTTGGCTTAGTGTGTCCAGGGGCTCAATATTAGGAGGGAGGTGGGTTGGCAGCGTGCGTAACGCGCCCAGTGAAATCGGGGTGCTCCGCACGCGATCGCAGCCTAATTGAAGGTACTTACGTGTGCTTCCGGGTTTCCCTGCGCACCCGCATCACAAGCTGTCAGCAGGAGGAGCCATATTTAAAGGGGCAGTCCTCCAATGCTCCTCCTGCAGCAAAGAACCATTTTTGGAGCATGGAGTAGGCCAGAGGCAAAGCTGCTCCAAGGTTCTCTGACTCCTCACTCCAGATGCTGCTCGATGGGGTGAGGATTAGGAGGGAAATTTTTTTCCCATCTGATGGGAGGACGTGGCCTCCCTCTGCCACCAAGAAAGCCTGGCTCGAAGTGGTCGAGGAGGTCAGCAGCAGTGGCAATGTGTGCCGAACCTGGGTCCAGTGCAGGAAGCGCTTTAATGACCTAACCAGGTCAGCCAAAGTGAGTATACTTACACATTCGCCCACATTCTGTCTTCCACATCACCTCCACCACCACACAACTCCTTCTGCACTGCCACCACAATGCTCTCGCATCACTCCTCACATCTACTCAACCATCATCCTCATCTTGCTTGCACTTACTCACCGCCCCAGTTCCCATTCAAACACTACCACGCAACCCAATCCTCATACAATCTCATGACTATGTCTCACACGCACCCTCCCATGCATCTCCCTCATGCTCACCCCCACCCACACCAATGCATGCAGTGGGTCACTATGCAACCATCACTCAATCATGCCTCTCTGTGTTTTGCCTTGTTAGGAGAAGAGATGCCAGAATGCCCGGGAGAGGGCAAGGACTGGAGGGGGCCCACCGTACCAGGTGGTCTTAATGGACGCAGAGCAACAGGCATTGGAAGTAATCCGGATGCTGGAGTGCCTGTCCGTGGCGGACGCCGAGACTGGGAGCGCACAAGCGGCTGGTGACAGAAATCTAATACTCAGCACTCATGATAGTGAATGATCTTAGCATCACTTGGCATCTGCAGCACCTCGACATCTGTCCACATGCTTAATATTGCTTTCTGTTCTCTTGCAGGGCCATCTGCGACCGCCGTGACTGCGGAGGGCGATTCCTCAGAGGACATGCCGGTCTCTGAGGGTGCATCGTCACATCTGAGCCATCCACCAGCGCAGATACACACACCTCAGTGGGTCCCCATCCTCACTTAGTTAGGCTTGCACATGGTGAGTCACCACGCACATGTGAGCATCAGCAGACCCTGGTGGCAGGGGCAGCCGTGGAGAGTCCGCGTCGGTGGGAGCACTCTTTTCCAGGCTCTGCTCAGCTGGACCCAGATGCTGAACCCTGGGGGCCAGCCATGAAAAGGAGAGACATCGAGGGCTAGCAGCACATTGCCGAGGTACTGGAACAGTTGCCACGCGCACTCTCCACAATCGCGCAGTGGAGGAGTCCAACTCCTGCATGAGTGGAATACTGTCACAGGGACGTGAAGTATTAGTATAACAAACACAGTAATACTCAATGAAGCAGAATGGTTCATGCCCTGCTAGGACCATGGTTAATTCATCTGTATAATGCAAAAGGCCAGAGTTGTAAATATAGGTTGTAAGATTTAAGTATTATTTTGGAGTTTTGTTCAGCTGCTCTTGGGAGTCAGCGCATGGAAAGAGGAGATTTCAAACAGCTTCATAGACTTTTATCTGTGACTGGTTGTCTACCAGAGGACACTGAATGTATTGGGTAGAGTCCATTTAGGATAAATTGCATATGATCTGTGGTGGGAAGATTTGTGAGTGAAAGAGCCTTTCCTCATTCTGCACTTTCTATTTTCTTCGGTTTTATTTAGAATCATATTTGATTTTGAATTACACAAAAGTGAGAAAATATCTACCAGTTAAAAAGATTTTTCTGATGATTGCAAATAAACCAAAATCTCATTCAATTTTGTAGAACATACAAAATGATACCAGAATAATCACTGCAGAAACAGTGGTAGACAGAAGCTGCTAAATATAAGTAGTCTCAATCAAATTTTTAAAAAATCATCTGTGAATATCTCTGACCTTATCAACTACATTTTTTCATATTTAATGCCATGTTCTTCAGATTTATTTTAAAAATTAAAAGCAGATTTTTAAAAATCTAGTACTTTAAGTTTAGTTTCTTCTACAAAGCACTGATTTTTGGTATTGTCACAAACCATTCTGAAAATTAAACCAAGTGAGATCCATGGAACGTTAAGATCAACAAAACCACAGGGGGCTCATACTTGTGCCGCAGGAAACATCTGAGTCTTTTCAATGTTGTATTTCCCTATTAGTATACAATTCTACTACAATTAATTAATAGTAGATATTCTAATTCCTTTGTTTCTAATGCTGTGCTTTAATCTTGAAATAATTTTTAAAGTATTTCAATTAAAATAGCAATTAATATAAACTGCAGGTTTCCTCCGATTGTATGTATTTTTTTTGTGAGAAGATATTAGACCCTCGCAGAAAATTTCAACTACAGTCTACAATTCATAGAGAACCAGAATGGAACTCAATCTTTCTGTAAGATTGTTTTCTTCTCTATTGTGGTCCTCCTTTAATCTCTTTTTTTCATATCTACTGCTCTGAGCTTCAATACACATCGCAGCAATTTTTTTTAGCAATGAGGAAACAGATTTTCATTGATTCTAAATGAACCAATAATTATTTTTCACATTTACACCTTTTTAATATTCATTTTTATACCAGACATTTTAAACAGTCAGGACATTTATAATGGCCAATAGCAATGAAATAATTTAAATACATTTAATGTGATGAAATTAAGACTATGATAAAGTTAAACTGTTTTTCAAATCATCAGTACATACACAGGCATGCAGGTTGCAGTTAGTTGTGAGTAATCAGATAGTTTGTTTTCTATCTCTACAATTCTTTGGGAACAATATATTCTTAATCTGTTTATCTATTTCACAATTTGTCCATTGAAAGCCTTAGAAAATGGTTACTCGCAGAATTTAAATGTTTAATTGATTTTCTTTTCAATCATTTTTTTTTTACAAATCAATAAAAATGAACAATACAAATCTTACCACTACATACCACAAATATACAATCTTTGCAACCCAGGGGTAAAATAAGTACTAACAGTAAATCATTCAATTGTTGGAGTTTCACTTCATATACAGGAAAAATAAGTTTTTAAATACATTTATATTGACTTAAAGGGATACAATACAATCCCACTATGGTATAATTTACTCGTTTTCAGTGTTCTTAGACTGAAACATGTAAATGCTATGCAGTGGACAGTCTGTTGCTATAACTACAAGATGACTAAGATCACAAGCATAAGTTCAACAGTTGCAATGGTGCACAGCTTATGGTAACTGATGGCATGCCCATTTTATAGCCAAGAATGACTTTTATGACATCATGCAGATTTTTAAATGAGTCAAAAATGTCAACCATCCAGATAGTATTCTTTTTGTTACACTCATTTCTGTCTCACTCACATTTTACATTTTTTTGTCACACTCATTTTTGACTCATTTAAGAAGTACTTGGATGTGCACTTGAAGTGCCGTAACCTACATGGCTACGGACCAAGTGCTGGAAAGTGGGATTAAGCTGGATAGCTCTTTTTCGGCCGTCATGGACATGATGGGCCGAATGGCCTCTGTTGACCGGAGGTCACCAGTTACGATTATTGGCTTAGTACACAGAGGGGATGAGTCAATTCTCTCTTAATTCTCAATTCGCTTTATTAACGTTATTAGATCATGTACATACCGCTTATACGTCTGGTTAGATATAGGCATGCAGTTTACAGCAGGTTATACAGTTTTATACTCAAACTAGGATTTAAACGCACACCCATTAGGTTTCTCTGACTAACACTCCCTGAGCGGTCACAGAATAGAAAGGATATTATATTACCAGGAAAGGAGATCTGATGCTGGCCAGGCGTTCGTTCTCTCTCTCTTGACGTCGTTTCTACGTCCCTGACGTAGGGTCCCTACTTCCGCGATGGTTAGTCTCCGGAGTTTTCGCACACAAACTGGCACCAAGCCTGCAATTCTTCAGTTTTAACTTCAAGCCTGTCTTTTCGAATGATGCTGTCTTCTCCGGTTGGCTTAAAGTTCCTCGAGTGGTCGGTGTCATCCCCTGATTGGCTCTGTTCCAAGGGGCTAGGTAGCATCACCTCATTACTCCTTTTCTAAATAAGGACTGGTGTCTCATCAGAGCTCCTTTGTCCCTTAGAAGCGGAACTAATTCAAACCGGTTCCGGCCAGCTCAGACCAGTGACTGAACTCCAGGTCACTTCAGTTCAAAAGTCAGTCTCTTTGTTAGCAATTCGAATTAAACTTAGTAGTTTTCTACAGCCCCTAGCCAACACCTCCTTCTGTGCTGTATCTTTCTAGTATTCTATGTCTGCCACTGGTCTCTGATGGCCATTTATCACTCTAACCATGATATTTAACCAATCCACACCATCTTCCTGTATGACAAAAAAAACCTTCTGGATGATTGCCATCTTTGATTTCCACATTCAAAACAAATCTATGAGCAATTTTCCAATTTAAATTTCAGTGCGTCTGAGCCATTTTTGGTATAACATTTACCCCATTAAGAAAATGTTTTTTCCCAGAAGATTTTTGGTTTCCATTTTTCCACATTTAATCCCCATGAGTTTTTCCCACTCAACCATCTTCAGCTGGAAAAACAGGGCAAACTATGATTTTTAAAATTTAAGACCATCAATCCTGTTCCATGATTAGATAATAGTAGATATGAGTCTGCTTCTACCAGTTGTGGCAGAGATGGAATGCCTTAGTGCATTGCCACATTCTACTTGTATTCCAGTTGAAAAATAATGAAACTCACTGAAGTGAGGCAAGTGAATCTGTGTCACAGGAGGTCCTAGGATAGACAACATACATTTAATTAAAATACCCCTGGATTAAGCGGCCACCTGATAATATGACCAGAACCTTTAGTAATAACGGAAGACTGACAATAATGTACAGTACTGATGGGCGTTGAAGACTACAGTGCTAAAAGGATTACAGAAGTGAATACAGCCAAAGGCAGAAGGCATTGTTAAATGCTGGAGCTTACTTCTGTAATCCTTGCAGTCTGAAAACTACAGTTACTATCCTTAGACTGAATTCATGTCTTAAAAAAGATCTATTTTTGTAAATTTTGCACAGGCAGTTTGTGATGTGTGATGTCAAAGAGCATTAGTCTATCTCATCACCCCCTGATGTCAATTAGTGAGCAGTGAAAACTTTTCTTACACAAGTTGCTACAGCATCAGTGTCATTAAACTTTTCACTTCAAGACAAGAGTATAATAAAATTAAATAGAACTTGTGCCTTGATTAATCAGTTAAGTACTTGCAGTAATTAATACAGCAGTCAAATCAGAACAACTTGGTCTTAATTAGGTAACTTCACTCCTCCTTAATCTTCATTTAATCTTCCAAATACCATTTTAAATAAGTACTGTACAAGTATTGTCTTATACACGCACATAAAAATCCACATGCAACAGAGCTATACAGAAATGAATAGGCGCTTAGAAGCAAATTACAAGCAGTAAACTAATCAAGGGACTTGAATGACAACATAAACCAAAAGAGCATAAACTGAACTAGATTGCGAACATCAGATGAGGCCCTAGACAGGATTACACTTTTAATTCACATCCATGTGTTTGTTTTTCATTTCTAATATATATTTTGCCGTTTTTAGATAAACTAAATTACAATAGTCTGTGTTAGGAATCTGTGACTGTATACATTTATACTTTTGTGAGGTAGCTAGATAGCTCAAAATTAGGATATTTTGACATTAAAATAAACATTGAAGGTATTGTGTGATTTCTTAAAAGTACGTTAGCTAATTCTTTTAATGTAGGAAAGTGATTGCTTCCAGTTGTCAAGTTTGAAGCTATTATGTATGAAGTAGTTTAGAGAAAAGGTACTAAGTGCAGGAAACGATGTAGCTCAAGGTGTAGCTAATGAATTTTTTTTTCCCCCAAATTTCTCAATTTTTCCACATCCCACCTGATGGTAGTAACTCACGATTCTACAGAAGGCTATCTGGTACCTCTTTGAAATTGTTATTCTTCAGGTGTGAACCTGGATAGCGAGTGTCGGCAGGTTATTCATATGAAACATATGAAAAAGGTCAGGAAAGGCCAACCAGTCTATCCAGCCTGTCCCATCCAGATATGGTACAGCCTACATACTTCACCAACCCACCACCCATTCATGAAATCTCCTCGGAGAGGTAAACAAAGAGATAAAACCGTAGGCCAATTTAGGAAAAAGCTCTGGGAAATTCCTCTCTGCCCCAAAGACAATCAAGCAAGCTCCAGGAGACTGTAGTAATCGGTCAGAGATAACCCCACCTATATTCTATAACTCGAGATGTCTTCCACCCATAGCGACTCATCCCGTACCCTTTTGAATGCCTGCACTGAAAAATAATCCATATGCACTACATGTTCAGGCAATCTATCTGGTCGATAACTCTGCAAAAACTAATACTTCCTGGCTTCTAATCTAACCCTACGTTTTCTTATTTTGCACTGGTTTCTCCAAGTCTTCGCATTTTTATCTAGCTCAAATAACCTATCCACCTGAACAGAATCGAATCCCTTCATTTTAAAGACCTCAATCATATTTACCCTCAAAGTTTATAGCTCAATTTTAACTTAACCTGCCCAGTGGAACGGGCTGGGTTTGGGTCAGACCCCAGTTTTACACTGCACACGATTTTACTCTCCATTCGAAGTCAATGGAGAATAAAATTGGATGGGGTGTAAAACGGGCATGAAAAAAGCCCGAAGTTACCTATGTATCCTCTTAACCAAGAGCCCTAAGACTAAATATTATTTTGCTGGCCTGCCTTTGGATCTTCTCCAGGTTCTCAATATCCTCCACCATGTGAGGGGACCAAAGTTGGACACAGTATTCTAGATGCAGCCATACAAAGGCCTCCTTGTATGGAGCATCATATTTCTAGTTTTGTATTTAACTAACCAGCTATACAACCTATCATCCTATTTGCTTTCTGTATAGCCGCACAATATTGACCATGGACCTTCATGTTTTATGAACTATGATCCCCAGGTCCCTCTTCTACTTCACAACCTCAAGCAGGTAACCCTGCATGGCGTTCACATGCCTGGAATTACCATGATCCAAATGCAGTCAACAACGGGGAGCATCACAGATGAGCTGCACATCAACATACATGAACTGCCCTGCAGCAATAACTGGATATTGATCATGAGCAGGAAGTTTGGATAATGTTTTCCTTCCTTAAGTCAGAAGCAATGAGGTCAATTGTAGTGCACTTACTGCCATCTTGGTTGAGATCAGCTCATTCAGCAGAGACTGAACCTGGGACCATCCTATTCTGTACAGCTCAGTGCCATACAACAGTGGGCATTTAACCACGTGTACTGTAGTTCAGAAAATGAACTAATGTTGATTAATAGCAATAAGAGAACGATGCCATAATTTATACAATTCAGCGATATTTGAAGACTGCACCTTCCCATTTCATTATTCTAACCACATTGCAAGATTAAAAACAAATGTGTACTATTACAGATATAGTGAACAGGATGAATTGGAGTTCAGCTTTTGAATCTTTTTAGTCCTCCTTGAAAAGGAAAAAATAGAAAAACCATAATATAAAAAGAATACACAAATAGGAAAAAAAGAAAAAGTACTGTGCAACAAAAAAATAAACTTCAAGCCCCCGACAGAGGGTAGCCCTTGGGGGCAAAACAATAGATGCATCTCCAACACAAATTGGTCAATTTTATGGGAAAGGTGATGGTTTTGTAAATTAATTACATTTGGCTTTATACTGTATTTGTCGTAATCTACTTCTCCCAGCCATTGCTGATGAACCTCAGTCATATCAAACTCCAGTATACCCGGCAGTGCTCCATAACCACATGAACACACCCACATTCCTGCCAAACCCCACGACACTCACTGCTGCCAAATCACAGGAGCTTCCACAGTTCTGCTAAACCTAGTTAACTACTTCCAGTTTGGTATACATCTTGCTATGTATCCTGGACTTCACAAAAGATGAGACACAAATTGACTATATTACTAAAGGGTCATGTAGTAATTTAGGCCACATTTATGATTCTTGTAAAAAAAGAATTGGCAGAAATGTACCATAAATGTATGGTTGTGATAAAACATTGTGCATTACGTGGCATGACAACCTTATTGCTTTAAAATATTACAATGTATCTCCTGCATTTATACCTAAAATTCCCATAAAAGATTATGATAGTTGACAGCAAGACTGGCCATTCCTATGGTGTGTCAGGACTTGCTGCTTGCAATTCCCATCCAAACCTCCTCCACTCTGTTGTGTCAGTGAAAAATTACTGAGTTCAAATCTCCAGGGAAATCTGTCAAAGTAACCAGATTTTTTTTTTGCGCTGTAAAGCACCAGGATAAGCTAAAGCATTGCTGGAGATTAAGACTGAGAAATAATTAAGAAATCCATTTTACGCAAAAGAATCGCTTATATTACCTTCCATTTTATATTAAGTTCTGTAGTTAACTCGTGGAATTAAAGACTGCAAAAGCAACTAAAACTACAGCATTTTAAGCTACAGGTTACTACAGCATTCTCTATGGCCAGCTGGCACATGTTTACATTTAGATTCACTTTATCACTCTAAACTGGATACTCGATATCATTGTTTTGGTAGCATGGCTCCTTTTATTTCTTGCTAACCCTAAAACACCGATGTTTTTCTGTACAACTCGAGACCATAAGATGTCAGAATGGAGATTGATACTGTAAGAAGGGTCATGGATACTGAGTCTTATAGGATTAACAGAGCTAGCAAGAGTATAAATGGGGTAAAATTGTAGCATTAGGTTGGGAGATGAAAATGGGAGGCATCAGGAGGGTTGAGCTGTAATGTGTATATCTTCTGCAGCAAACCTTGGTGCATGGTGGTATGTAACGTTTTTATGTGGAGGCCAATCAGGCGATGCTGCTCGCCAGTCAGGGCCAAAGGAATTTCAGCCGGCTCTGACACTAAGCTAACTGCAGGTAGGTTTGGGGGCTGACGAACCGAAGGAGTCAAACCCAATATGGCAGTGGCGCACCATATATTTGTGGACACAGAAGGAGCACTCCTGCTCCTCTTGGCTCCACAGAAGCAAAACTGTAAAAAAGTTTACATACCTTTTTGTCGGCAGCCGCCAGAGGTCTATTCAAGGACTGTCTATGAAGACCCAGTGGGTCAACCGGGTGAAGCATGTGTGACGGAAGCTCCGCCTGGTCGATGCTGAATTTTGATTGGGGTCCTAAAACTGGTGTTAGGGCCCCGATTTGTATATTCAAGGTGCCTAATGCCCGCTTCAGGCAGGTATCCTGTACTCTTGGAAGCTACCGGCTTCCAATTTGGCAGCCACCGCACTTCTGGGAGAGATCAGGTGCGAGAGATCGCGACCCAAAATTCGTACACCCAATGGTCATTTTCACCCAAGGAACAGTTGCGATGTGGTCCAATTTCTCCCCCAAAGAGTTGCTCCTTTAGATTACGTGCAGTGATTTATTTATTTATCTGTGCAATTTATTTTCCAGGAACTAATCAAAAAACACTCCCTTCACTATCCCTGGGAGAACTCTCACAAATCATATTACTTCAGTGAAAATATGCACCACTCTCCCACCACCCTACCAATTCTCTTGCAATAATGTTACTTTTAACATACCATGAGCAACACTGAAATTTGCTAGTCTTAAAAAAAATTATACAAAGAGAAAGAACATAAGAAATAGGAGCAAGCCCCTCGAGCCTGCTCCGCCATTCAATAAGATCATGGCTGATCTTCTACCTCAACTCTACTTTCCCGCCCTATCCCCAAGAAAACCAGCCATTTCCTGTTGAACCTTTTGACGTTGAGGTAACCTGGTTTCAACCAGAAGAGCTAAGCAACTGCCAATTGACAAAAACATTCAACAGGAACAACCCTGAAATTGACCAGGGATTGTTTCTACTTACACCATTTCCCCACAGGGAGCACCTGAACAGTTGCCATAATGGAATAGGCCAGATTATGAGCAAGAATCACAACTGTGAGCACCAGCTGACCTGTGATAATAAAATAAGATGTTGAGTTACCAATGTAGTATGTAAAACAAAAATTAAAAATATAGTTAGAAGCTTTGTGGCAAGATAGTCGCTTCTAAACTGGCCTTTCTTGTGAGAACCACGTCATTTACTGTAACATATCTTTATTTAAAGATTAGCTCTATAAATGTTACTGATTATCCATCTAAACTCATTCAACTTGTAAATTGCACTAGCTTAAAGAGCTCCTAAATACAAATGAAAATGTAAGCGCTCAATTATATTGCTGCTGAGTACACATATTCATAATATATCTATTACATCTCAGTATCTTAGTATAATTTTTCAGAATGAGTAACTACCTTGAAATTGTGTAAAGAAAATCTTTTCTTTCAGAATATTTAACCGTGAATTTATATTTTAAGTGCCTAGGTAGATTCATGATCTGTTCAGAGTTTTATCTGTTTTTGTGTTTATCGTAGCTGGCCACTGGATGAAAAAAGAGCTCTATTAATATAAAGCAGCTGCACAATCTCCTAGTCATAAATCTGTTAAGCTTTATCTGTCAATTACTTACTCCTCCTCATTTATATTTTGTGAAGTTAAAGATTTGCATGGAGATAGTATTGAACTTTGGAATCATTCTTATGAATTTTACACTTGCAGTATTTGGTCAATGGAAATGCAAGCTAACTTATAGTTGCACAACTCAAGAGGCTCGAATATACTGATCTCAGCAGGTGCTTTCTTAGATCTCACTTTAAATGCTGACAATTTTGGAACTTACCCCACTTTTTTCCCTTCTGTTCTTTTTTGGTCCCCAATCAATGTACTCCATTGCCTCTCTGAACAGGTGAGCTGATAGCTTGATCTGAGAACTTTTTCAATGTTAATTTTGAACCAATGGCTAAAGGATGAGGGAAAAGCGAATCAAAGTGACTCAACTGACAATTTATTTCCTTTCCTTTATTGTGGGGAAGCAATTAGCCAGCATTGGACAACTCTCTGCATTATGGCTGAGATCTGTAATTCACTGTGCAGGAAATACAGTTGTAAAGCTAGATTCTACAACTGGTGCAGTGGATTGAAGCACCAGCTGAATTTGACTGCCCATCCTATATATTTTGAAAAAAATATTCACGTCATTTTTCATTCTGTTACTACATTCTTTCTCAATTCTGTATTCTTTCTCCAATTTCTTGAGTGCATGCAAGATAGTTTTCTGGAGCAATATGTTCTAGAACCAACAAGAGGGCAGGCCACATTAGATTTTGTAATGAGTAATGAGCCTAACTTAGTCAATAATCTAACAGTAAGGGAACATTTATCTAACAGTGATCATAATATGATCGAATTCAATATTAGGTTTGAAAAGGAGAAACTTAACACAGTTACTAAGATTCTAGATTTTGGTGAGGCTAACTTTAATGGGATAAGACAGTGACTGACGACAGCAAACTGGTCAAAACTGTCATCAGATAAAACTACAGATGATCAGTGGGAGGTGGTCAAAAAAGAATTTAGCTTAATACAGGACCAGTATATACCCCTAAGGGGCAAGAGCTCTACTTGCCAAATAAAACAGTCATGATCGACAAAAGAGGTGAGAGATAACATAAAACTAAAGGAAAGAACATACAAAAGTGCAAAGAATAGAGTAGATCCAGGAGACTGGGCGAGATATAAAGAACAGAAAAGACAAAAAAGGTAGTAAGAGCTGCAAAAAGAGAATACAAAAAGGAGCTTGTGAGGGATATCAAGATTAATACAAAAAGTTTTTACAATTATGTTGGAAGAGAAAGGGTAGTCAAGGGTAATGTGGGCCCTTTAAAAACAGATGTGGGTAATATTGCAAATAAAAATAAGGAAATGGCAGACTTGTTGAACAATTACTTCGTGTCAGTCTTCACAGTAGAAGAGGAGGATAATATACCTGACATTCCAGGGAAACTAATAACGAACCAAGGACTGGAACTCGTTAAAGTTAACGTAAGCAAGCAAATAATATTAGAAAAAATAATGGCACTAAAGACTGACAAATCCTCTGGACCTGATGGTTTCCACCTCAGGGTTTCAAAGGAAGTAGGTGAGGAAATTGCAGATACTTTAGCCATAATCTTCCAAAGCTCCTTGATTCAGGAATTATCCCTTTAGATTGGAAAATTGCAAATGTAACTCCATTATTTAAGGTGAGAGAAGCCAGGAAATTATAAACCCATTGGTCTAACATTTGTTGTGGGGAAATTTTTTTTATTCATTCGTGGGATGTGGGCGTCGCTGGCAAGGCCAGCATTTATTGCTCTTGAGAAGGTGGTGGTGAGCCGCCTTCTCGAACCGCTGCAGTCCATGTGGTGAAGGTTCGCCCACAGTAATGTTAGGTAAGGAGTTCCAGGATTTTGACCCAGCGACGATGAAGTAATGGCAATATATTTCCAAGTCGGGATGGTGTGTGACTTGGAGGGGAACGTGCAGGTGGTGTTGTTCCCATGTGCCTGCAGCCCTTGTCCTTCTAGATGGTAGAGGTCGTGGGTCTGGGAGGTGCTGTCAAAGAAGCCTTGGTGAGTTGCTGCATTGCATCCTGTGGATGGTACACACTGTAGCCACGGTGCGCTGGTGGTGAAGGGAGTGAATGTTTAGGGTGGTGGATGGGGTGTCAATCAAGCGGGCTGCTTTGTCCTAGATGGTGTCGAGCTTCTTGAGTGTTGTTGGAGCTGCACTCATCCAGGTAAGTGGAGAGTATTCCATCACACTCCTGACTTGTGCCTTGTAGATCGTGGAAAGGCTTTGGGGAGTCAGGAGGTGAGTCACTCGCCACAGAATACCCAGCCTCTGACCTGCTCTTGTAGCCACAGTATTTATATGGCTGGTCCAGTTAAATTTCTGGTCAATGGTGACCCCCAGGATGTTGATGGTGGGGATTCAGTGATGGTAATGCCATTGAATGTGAAGGGGAGGTGGTTAGACTCTCTCTTGTTGGAGATGGTTATTGCCTGGCACTTGTCTGGTGCAATTGTTACTTACCACATAAGCCCAAGCCTGGATGATGTCCAGGTCTTGCTGCATGCGGGCATGGATTGCTTCATTATCTGAGGGGTTGCGAATGGAACGGAACTGAAATTATGGGAATCTATAATTAAGGACAGAGTGACTGAGTATTTAGAGATGTTTGAGCTGATTGGGGAGAGCCAACATGGATTCGTAAAGGGTACGTCATGTCTAATGAACCTAACTGAATTTTTTGAGGAAGTAAAGTAATAGACAAGGGAATGTCTATAGTTGTAGTTTATATGGACGTCCAGAAGACATTTGATAGAGTTCCACATAAGAGACTGTTAGCTAAAATTAAAGCTCATGGAATTGAAGGCAAATTATTGACCTGGTTAGGCAGTAGAAGACAGGCAGTAGGGATAATGGGTATGTATTCGAATTGGAAGGAAGTGTCTAGTGGTGTCCCACAAAGATCTGTGTTGGGGCCTCTACTATTCACCATATCTATTAATGACTTCGATAACACAATAGAGAGCCATATATCCTAGTTTGTTGATGACACAAAGATTGGTGGCATAGTAAGCAGTGTAGATGGGAGCATAAAATTACAAAGAGACATTGATAGATTGAGTGGGCAAAACTATGGCAGATGGATTTCAACGCAGATAAGTGTGAGGTCATCCATTTTGGACTAAAAAAGGATAGATCTGAGTATTTTTTAAACGGTGAAAAACTAGGAACAGTGGAGGTCCAAAGAGATTTAGGGTCCATGTACACAGATCACTAAAATGTAGTAGTCAGGTACAAAAAATAATCAAAAAGGCTAATGGAATGTTAGCCTTTGTAACTAGAGGCTAGAATATAAAGGGAAGGAAGTTTTGCTGCAGCTATCCAAAGCCCTGGTTAGACCACATCTGGAGTACTGTGTACAGTTCTGAGCACCGCAGCTTAGAAAGGATATATTGGCCTTGGAAGGAGTACAGCACAGATTCACCAGAATGTTACCAGGGCTCCAAGGGTTAGATTATAAAGAGATATTACATGAACTAGGCTTGTGTTCCCTGGAATATAGATGGTTAGGGGGTGATTTGATTGAGGTTTTTAGGATTTTGAAAGCAATTGATCGGGTAGATAGAAAAAAAACCTTTTCCACTGGTGGGGGAGTGTAGGAAATCTGAGCCAGGCCATTCAAGTGAGAAGTTAGGAAACACTTCTTCATGCAAAGGATGGTAGAAGTGCGGAACTCTCTCCCACAAAAAGCAGTAGATGCTAGCTCAATTAATAACTTTAAATCTGAGATTGATAGATTTTTGCTAGCCAAGGGTATTAAGGGATATGGGGCTCGATTTTAGGGTCGGGTTTCCTGCGGGTTTCCAGCGGGGGGGGGGGCCCCCGAAAATCCCGATATGCGGTCACGTGACCGGATCGCGCCGCGATCCCGACCACTTCCGGGTTCCCCGATGACGTGCGGGGCTGCGTGCGTGGCCCCCGCTGGTGGGAATCCCACAGGCAATTAAAGCCAGCGGGGTTCCACTTGAGAGTACTTACCTTGCTTGTTGAGGTCAGTTAATGAGCTGAATCATCTGTCAAAAGAGGAAGTGTGGGATTTCACCTGCATCGCAGAGTGTTTCACACACTGGGGGAAACAGTCTCTCTCCAACCAGGTGTGTTGCAGCCAGCAGCCTGTGGCAGGTGCCAAGGTGCACTCCACGGGGGAGAGCCCTCACCCACGCAGGAGGCCACCGCGTCACATAGGGCAACCCCTGCCCCCCACCACCCCCCGCCAAGCCAGAGGACAGACCGACACGAAACCGCAGCCCCAGTCCGAGGAACCACCCACCTACCCTGCACAACCCCTCAGACCAACACCTGCCAGATGGGTGGTGCGTGGACACCCTCGGAGGACGAACAGCATGACCAGCCCCAGCAGCCTCGCAGTCCACGCCGTCCGCCGCAGAGACGTGGAGCCCCCCAACACGGTGTTGTTGCACGCCCACCTGCACAGCAGGAGGGAGGGCTACCGCAGAGAGAGACGCATCGCAGAGGGCACTACCCTCGCCACATGGTCCACAGACCGAGGCGAAGCTCCCCGGACCTCTCCGAGCAGCAGTGCACACGGAGGCGCAGATTCACTCGACATGTAGTCGTGGAGATCTGCAGGCTCTTTCATGCCGAGCTGCTCCTGGCTGGCCCCAGCACCAAGTGCTTACCTGTCGCTGTCAAAGTCACCACTGCCCTCCACAACTTCTCCTCCGCATCCTTCCAGGGTGCAGCCAGCTACACCGCCGATGTCTCTCAGTGGTCTGCGCGGAAGAGCCCTGCAAATACACCTGCACCTACTCTGCAGTAACACGATGGGTGGCATCAGTGGTGGGTCCTCATAGTGATACCCAGGAGCGGGCATTATTGGACACAACAGACAGGATTCGCGGAGACATGGCAGTGGTGGTGCCAATATAATGTGTGCTGTTTGTTGCTCTGAAATTCAATATAGGTAACACCCATGGCAAACCCTCCGACACCCTTGTGCACCCCCTTCATGCTCACGAAACATTTGCCTTACGCTGCCTGCTGCACATATGTGATGCATGCCCTGTGGCTGCAGCACAGGTGGTGGCAGGTTGAGTGAGGCTGGCCATGAGGGAGATGCACGAGAGGGTGAGTATGGGATAGAGCCATGAGATTGTATGAGGATTGGGTCGCGTGTTAGTGGCAGGATGAGTACTGGCGAGGTGAGTAGGTGGAGGTAAGATGAGGATGGGGTTTGAGTGGGTATGAGGGGTGATGTGACAGAGTAGTGTTGGCGGTGCCGAAGGAGATGTGGGGTTGGGCCAGTGTTGTGGCAGATGGAGTGTAGGGGAAAGACTTCGTGTTCTCACTGTGGCTGACCTGCTGAGGTCATTGCAGCGCCTCCTGCACTGTATACAGGTGGGCGATATGTTGGTTGCGCAGGTGACCCCCTCTGCCACCTCGAGCCAGGCCTTCTTGGTGGCAGAGGCTGGCCGCTTCCTCCCGCCCGCCGGGTGGAAGATCTCTGTCTTCGCCCTCCTCCTCACCCCATCTGATGATACCTGGGGTGAGGCATCATTAAACTGGGAGCAGCCTTCCCCCTGGGCTGCTCCATGCTGAAATTTGTTCCATTGGTTGCAGCATCTGTCAGTGGAGGACTGCCCCTTTAACTAGAGAGCCTCCAGCTGACAGATTGTACTGCGTATGCGCAGCCCGCCCGACGCGCAGACCAGCAGCGTGGACCCCGGAGGAGCAGGTAATTGAATCCTATTAGTGTGTTGCCTGCTACGATCGCGCGGGCAACCCACTAATTTCACCGAGCGTGTTGACCACGCTCCCGAAACCCAACCCGCCGGAAACCCGCAGGCCTGGTAACATCGAGCCCATGAAGTCAAGGCAGGTGGATGGAGTTAGGGTACAGATCAGCCATGATCTCAATGAATGGTGGAACAGGCTTGAGGGGCTGAATGGCTTACTCCTGTTCCTACCTCTCTTTTCAGTTTATCTTTCACTAGAACTCACCATTTATTTTGAATCCCCGGGTTGACTCCCATTAATCATAAAATGCTTCTACTTCACCAATTTATAAACTTTAATTGGTTAACTTCAAAATTTAATAGTACATGGGGGAAGAATCGATATTCTTGGGGTAGTATTTGGTGTCTATACCTCAGTTTGAGCACTTCTGACTTAACTACTGTACAAACTTACTGTGTTTTACCTACAAAACAGAAAACTAACACAATCACTTAGTTTAAACCACTTAGGAGTAAAAGTTTACATTCAGCATAAGTGATCATGGATGGGTTTAAAGTGTATTTTGAAAATAAATTATAAGACAACATTTAATTGCAACACTTATGATGCTTTTCTTCTTCACATTTCATTGTTATTAAACTGAGATAGGACAGTGATATTTGTATGGCTAGGTAGAATCAGAAAATAATGCAGCCCAGGAAGCCATTCGGCCCATCATGCCAGCTCTTTGAAAGAGCTATCCAATTCGTCCCACTCCCCTGCTCTTTCCCCATACCCCTGCAATTCTTTCCTCTTCAAGTATATATCCAATTCCCTTTTGAAAGTTACTAAAGAGTCTGCTTCTTTCAGGCAGTGTATCCCAGACGCTAACAACTCACTGCGTGAACAATTTCTCCTCATCTTCCCTCTGGTTCTTTTGCTAATCATCTTAAATCTGTGTCCTCTGGTTACTCACCCTCCTGCCAGTGAAAACAGTTTCTCCCTATGTACTCTATCAAAACCCCTCATAATTTTGAACATTTCTATTAAATCTCTCCTTAACCTTCTGCTCTAAAATCAGAGGAACAAAGGAAAACAACCCAGCTTCTCTAGTCTCTCCACATAACTGAAAATCCTTTCCCAGGTATGTTTTATTTACAAATAGGATATCATTCCATTAGTTGGCTGCTTTTGTGGAAGATCCAAACCGAGAACTCTGATGTGAACTGAATAAGTCGAGCTATAGGATCTACAATATTGATCACTTTTGTAATAGGAAATGGAGCTCTAAATTATTTTTGTTTAGATTTACGCAAATTTATTTATTATCAGGGATTGCAATTTAACAACAATTAAAGGGGCCACTTCAGAAAACTATAAAAAAAAATTGGGAAGGCAGAATAATCTGAGTTGTGGGTGTTGAAACTCTAAAAATCAACCTGTCAGTAACAGGTCACAGAGCATAAAGATAGCAATTCCTGCAAATCAAAATCTGAAATTAGCACCAGAAATAGTACCTTAAGACAATCAAACAGGAATTATCATTATTCAAATCTCTTGCCCTCACAAGGCTCTTTACACATACTACTAAATGTGAATGAAGGTGTACCAGATGTAGCTGGCAGTATCACAAAATAGAACCCAGAAAGAGACAATAGCAGTCCCAGTGCAATTTTTTTGTTCGTTCAACATTTTGCTAATCATCAAGTTGCTTCAATAGGATTATCCACATCACCATCTATACCAGAAGGAATTGCAAATGCATGACTAAGAATAGCTACAATAGTTGAAGTATCTAAGCTTTGCTAAACTACAGACAATTATTGGGAAATAATCAATTTGTAAAATCACAAAAACAAAAACATCATTGCTGTGATGTGACACTGAATAAAAGAGCAACAGATTGTAAAAATCTTCAAGATTGTACTTGAAGTCAAAATATTTACCCCAGAATCCCAAATGTTTGGAAACCTTACATCCATTTATCCTGTTGTGTAATTTCCCAGTATATAAGTAGCTGCAAAAGTAATATGTGTAATGAAAACACATGCAGAATACCAGAAACTATGCCTAGAGTCTCCAATGCACTTAGACTGGTACACAGTAGTCTTATTTGTATCTGACTTTGTAAGTTTGTCTCTAGTATTGTGGTGCATACACATAAAACACTCAAATAAATCTTCCAATTCAACTCCATTCTCTGCAGAAGCCAGTGAAAATACACACAAGGCCAGAACCACACTGGTAAGTTATCATTTCCAGCCACAGAAAAGTATTCACCTGGGGAAAGAAGTCCAATGAGAAAACAAGATCTTTATTTCATATAATCTGAGAGAAATTCTGATTTTCTTTTTTAAAATGGCTTCATTTAGCTGTCTCTTTGGTGTGAGAATTCAATGTTCTGTGGATGCAGTGTCTGACTCATAATTAGAGAATTCGCATTGACATCATTGGAACTATGACTTATAACCCTGCTGCGATGATCAGGTACTTGCAAAATGAATTTCATTTTTCATCAGGAGATACTCTCCACTTACCTGGATGAGTGCAGCTCCAACAACACTCAAGAAGCTCGACACCATCCAGGACAAAGCAGCCCACTTGATTGGCACCCCATCCACCACCCTAAACATTCACTCCCTTCACCACCGGTGCACAGTGGCTGCAGTGTGTACCATCCACAGGATGCACTGCAGCAACTCTCCAAGGCTTCTTCAACAGCACCTCCCAAACCCGCGACCTCTACCACCTAGAAGGACAAGAGCAGCAGGCACATGGGAACAACACCACCTGCACGTTCCCCTCCAAGTCACACACCATCCTGACTTGGAAATTTATCACCGTTCCTTCATCGTCGCTGGGTCAAAATCCTGGAACTTCCTAACAGCACTGTGGGAGAACCTTCACCACACAGACTGCAGCGGTTCAAGAAGGCGGCTCACCACCACCTTCTCAAGGGCAATTAGGGATGGGCAATAAATGCTGGCCTCGCCAGTGACGCCCACATCCCATGAATGAATAAAAAAAAGACTCATTCCCTAGGCCATTACTGCATAATTGTGCGGTGTATTTGTTACTGCATGTAGGGGTTAATTGTTAAGCCTAGGCATGCTAGCCCATCCACAACAGTGAATAATGATGCTGATTTTGTTTCATAAGAGATTCAGGTCTTTGTAGGGAACTGTAGTATAGCCAAGAACACAAGAATAAATGTTGGGGAAAAGCCTGAATTGTAACATGAGATTAGGGACAAAATCTACAAAAAGATGTCACCATGAGAGAATATTGGGGAAACCCCACTGGATTAAAAACAAGCCAAAATGATACCCATTTTCAAAAAAAACCCCATGTCGCTACGGACAAGAGCAGCTTGCGCATGGGAACACCATCACCTGCACGTTTCCCACCATCCTGACTTGGAAATATATCGCCGTTCCTTCATCGTCACTGGGTCAAAATCCTGGAACTCCCTACCTAACATCACTGTGAGAGAATCTTCACTACATGGACTGCAGTGGTTAAAGAAGGCGGCTCACTACCACCTTCTCAAGGGCAAGTAGGGACGAGCAATAAATGCTGGTGTTGCCAGCGACACCCGCATCCCATGAATGAATAAAAAAAAGTAGGGATTTCCCAACCTGAACCATGATGCATGTAAAAAGAAATGTTTGAAGAAATGCTCCTCAGAGCTATTTCAGAGGTTGCAGCAGCTTGGGTACACCTGTCCCTACGGCAAGTTTTAGAAGACCAACATGTTCCTAGTTAAAATCCGTCTGTCTCCAGATACAAGTGTCAGATACAAATGCACAGAAGAGTTGCCCAATAGTAAATTTTTGGGTTGGTAAATTAATTCAAAAGTATCCATTATTAAATTTGATTTTTTTTTTCTATTTTTAGCATCCAGGACAAGTGAGCTGTTAATTATTGAAAATCTTGCTTTAAAAAAGACACATACGATTTACATATTTTTTATTAACATATTTTACAGTCATATTTTAATTAAGCCTAAGGTTTACTTTCCAATGTGCCAGAAAATGTTCAGATTTTACAGTAATGTACTGTATTTTACATATTCATTCATACAGGGTAACACACTGGTGAACACTCAACTTCTATCTGCAAATTACACACCACTTCTTTGCATGAAAAGATTAAGTTTTATAGTGGGTCTTACAAAACTTAGGGAAACTAAAATAAAACCTAACTCAGCAGCATGCATGAACTCAAGTACATTTTTAAATCAACTGCATATCTGGCAATCAAACTCCACTAGTATGGGAATAAAAAGTAAAGAGAAGCCCATTACCACCTTTGAGAGTCAGAGCAACAAAGAATACTCCACTTAAAATTCATTTAGGATGATTCATAATTAGGTATCATACCCACAGCATTAATAGGTACAATCATTATACACTTTGTGCTCACTACTGTCTCTTTTATGATCACATGCTGAAGCTAAAATGCTTAAGCATTTAATGCTGTTTTATTAGTTATAGGTTTAACTTTCATTCTGCACTACACTCTCTTAAAGGTCCTTTTTTTTTAAGAACACACATGTCTGACATTGGGCATTATCAAGTCTGTCAGTTTACTTTTGCATAATATTAGATGGTGGTGTAAATCATTAAATGATGAAACTTTTATAGGATCTGAACAGATTAGCTAAGTGAGAAATTGTAGATATGAAAGAAACAAAATATCAAACTGGCTAATATTCATCAATTTTCAGTAGCTCCCAATGTTTTACAAAAATGAATCATTGCAAACAATCCCACAAGCACTCCATGATGATTCTGATAGGACCGATCTTGTAATGATTCTTTTTTCCATATTTGTGAAATGTAGCATTTAATGAACTACTTCCCTGAATAATTAATTTAATTAAATTCCTTGTATTAGACTTTTGTAGATTAGTAGACACAGAATGTTTGTTAACAGGTCTGTGTACCTCTCAATTAGGTATAAATATGACTGAAATGCTTTCCTCCTTAGAACATCATCAAAAACAAAAATCAAACTTATTTTATGCAGTTTTTATACTAGACATTTGGAAGTGTCTAGATTAGCTACATTTTAGTCAAAAGCTGAATAGTTCCTTCCTAAACTCTGCTGAAATTTTTAAAAAGGGAATAAGCAAAAAATAAAGCAAATGTGAATCATTCCTAGATTTCAGATCTTCAAAACCACTGATATTTCTATACTGAAAAGACAACTTTAGAAGTGTCTACAACATACTGCAGTTAAATACCATTCTGAATCTCATCTGCACTTTGACCACAAGGATACATTGGGACTGCTTATTTACCACAATCATCTGAATTTTTTCTGTTTAGTAAATCAGATAGAAATGGTGGTGATTACACTGCACAACTGCAATACAGCTAAACCTAGAGTAGACGGTGGATATCTGAAACAGAAATTTGCTACAGGGAGGGCCTGTGTACTTCACATCCAATCATTCTGTAACATACCACACTGTCCAGTTTTAAAAGTCAAAGTTGCATGTCTGTAATTAGAACATTCTTAGTTTTATATGGTGACCAAACTTAGTAAACACACCAACTCTACAAGGTGCTTATAAACTTGTAAAGCCAATCATTAGCATAAAGCTAGGCTCTCAAATAAACACAATTGGAGAAAAAAAATCAGTATTTGTTCCATTATTAGCAGCAGTCAGTTCCAAATATTTCTTTTGCTCAGTTAGCTTTAGCAAAATATGAAACAAAATTTCCTGAGACTGAATGTTTTACAGCCTGGTTTTCTTTTAATTCAAAATTTTCTACAGATTGAAGCCTTATCTTTGTATTAAATAAACTGAGCAATTTACAGTAAACTTAATAAGAGTTATTATGGCCAAAGTTACAAATCAAAACCTCTCAAAAATATAGAAAAACTCAGCACAGACTTAGCAGAAAAATGCCACAACAGATGCAGCAGGCTTCAAATAAACCTTTTCTAAATAGTGTTCTGCTACCATGCGCAGATGACCAGATTTTACCCGCCTATAGATGGGTACTCTTCCTATGAAAAAAGAATCAGCAACCAGCCCTTCAAAAATTATATACTGTATCTGTCTTGGCCTTATACTACAAACATTATATTTATTTTAGTGAGGGACACATCTGAATTCAAATTGTGCTTTTTTGTACTTTCATACATTGCTACAATTGCTTCAATATGACTAATAAATAATAAGCTCTTTACTTTATAGAAGATATTTTAGCCCACTTCTAGAGCAAGGCTTTTAGGGTTGCTGGGATTTTTCACACAGTGCCATAAAAGTGATATTAATAGCACCTTTGCATATGCAGAATAATGATTTTGTGGATTGCTTGTTAACAAAATGGCTATTTTAAAAATAAAATCCATAACATTTTTATGAACTAAAGCTTCTTGATGACCATGTTTCAGGAAAGATGTGCAAGTCAACTATAATCCATTGTAATGTGGCCCCCATCTTTTATTGATGTGATCAAAGGTGTGTGTCACCCATTGTTGCTCCAAGACTTTATAGCGTTCACTGCACAGATACAGTGGCTTGCCACGTCTGTAAATAAAAGAAAAAACATTAAATATAAAGCAATACAACATAAAATATGTTTTAATTAAATGAGACAGTGACTTTTACTCACTCCAGAATATTAATTAATAGTACCTCTGCAATACACTATTGATACGTAGAAAAGATGGATGGGTTTAGTCTACTTTATTGTTGAAAGCAGATAAATTGATAACTTTTGGTGGGCGAGAGAAGAAGAGTTGCAATTTTATTTGGGAGAGCTCAAAATCTCTCTTTTATCTCATCCCTCCATCTACATAAGAACATAAGAAATAGGAGCAGGAGCAGGAGTAGGCCATACGTCCCCTCGAGCCTGCTCCACCATTCAATAAGATCATGGCTGATCTTTGACCTCAACTCTACTTTCCCGCCTGATCCCAATATCCCTTGATTCCCCTAGAGTCCAAAAATCTATCGATCTCAGTCTTGAATATACTCAATGACTCTCAATGCCACACCTCCAGTTGAGGTCTCCACTGTATTCACTTCTGATCCAGCTGTCAGGAGCAGAAAAACTTGCATTTATATAGCGCCTTTCACGACCTCTGGACGTCCCAAAGAGCTTTACAGCCAATTAAATACTTTTGAACCACAATCACTATTGTAATGTAGGAAACGCAGCAGCCAATTTGCACATGAGGCAATGTTCTGGAAACAATTTCTTGCCCTAATTTTCTCTGCCTTGATGCTTCCCCACATCAGTATGACTGAGGCAGGAAGTAGAGCAGTATTGGGACTATGCACGTTAGTGCTCTAAAATACTGCAGTAGGGTAGGCCCAGCACAGACTGGGCATAAATCCATTCCTTTCCCTACATGATCTTCCTCTCAGTGAAGAAAGAGGAATAAAACTCTTTCCTGATTGAACTATTTCAGGATATATGCAATGGACACAAACCTGTACGGTCAAAGTGAACAAGAAGGTCAACGTTCATGTCGGGGAATTATAACCATGCATGTCCTTAGATCAAACATAAGGAAGAATACATAATTGTCCCTACTGAAATCAACCATATCTCAAAAAATGTCCTGCAATTTCAGTGAGTACATTTTGGTTTGACTATATAATTTTCCATACAACAGGAACCTGCAACATTGCCTAACTTTCAATCTATAACAGAAACTGCACAAAACTGTGTTCTGTTTTCTAAGTCAACAAATTTTGGATACTGTAAACATCTTTTGTTGATGTGATCAAATAAGTGTGAGGTGGTGCATTTTGGTAGGTACAATAAGGAGGCCAAATACTCCTTGGAAAATAAGAGTCTAATTGGTGTAGAGGAGCCAAGGGATCTCAGGGTATCACAAATCACTAAAAGTAGCGTCACAGGTTAATAAGGTCTTAAAAAAAGCAAACAAAGCACTGGAATTCATTTCTAGAGGGTTGGATTGACAAACAGAGAAGTTATATTAAACTTGTATAAACTTGGTTAGACCACACATGGGAGTTCTGTGCACAGTTCTGGTCTCCATATTATAAAAAGGATATAAAGGCACTGGAGACGGTGCAAAAGAGATTTACAAGAATGATACCAGAACTGAGTGGTTATACCTATTCGGAAAGATTAAACAGGCTGGGGCTCTTTTCTCTAGAAAAGAGAAGGCTGAGGGATGACCTGATAGAGGCATTTCAGATTATGAAAGGGTTTGACAGAGTAGATGTTGAGAAGATGTTTCCACTTGTGGGGCAGACCAAAACTAGGGGGCCATAAATATAAGATAGTCATCAATAAATCCAATAGGGAATTCAGGAGAAACTTCTTTAACCAGAGAGTGGTTAGAATGTGGAACTCACTACCACAAGTAGTTGAGGCGAATAGCATAGATGCATTTATTGGGAAACTAGATAAACACATGAGGGGGAAAGGAACAGAAGGTTCTGCTGATAGGGTTAGATGAAGAGGGGTGGGAGGAGGCTCGTGTGGAGCATAAATATTATTAGCAGCAGAGCCTTGGGCCTCACCATTCAGGCGTAGGGGTTGGGGGAGAACGACTCTAGTGCGTCCGAAAATGGTCACGGCCCAATTTCTAGGCCATTGAGTCTTAGCTGGTATAGGTGGATGTAAAAAGGGAATCATCACCTAGAGTTTCAGTCCAAATCCTGGTCTCAAGCTCATGTGAATAGAGGACTGAATAGAATGAAAGAGTTAAAGCAGGATTTTGGATGGAAAGCAAACATGTATTATAACAGGGTGGGTAATAACAAACAAGCTGCATGTTCCCAAATGCAGGATGTGATCAATTTCACAGAAGGTGTTCTCAGTACCAAAGGTTTGCAATGAATTGTCAAATTGGCAATAAGAAATTCATCTTCGAAATCCACCAGCTGCTTTGCACTTCATTTGATGGAAAAAAAAAATTTTTTGGAGCGGGGGGGTGAGGGAGGTGGTATGACAAAACACATTCCAACAGGTTGAAGAATCTCAATCTGGGACATTAATTCTTCTCATAATGATCCAGCCCCTTCTTTGCTGGACAGTTCTACGCAGTCAAAGCATAAATTTGCAGCCAGAGACCAGAGAATATCTCATCGCCTTTTTTCAGTTTCCTTTGCATTAAAATCAGTTTCCAGCTGGCGTTTAGTTCTTGACATTTGGTCCAACAGAAAAAAATAAAGAAAAACAAACAGTGCAAAAGTTTGAATGGACAGTGCAAACCAAAATGCAAATGCACTTCACAGCACTGTAGCAAGAGATTATTGCATTCAGCAGCAAAACTCTCTTCTTAGAAAATGTTTAACACTAGGGACACCCTAGAAGAGAAATACAGATCAGAGCAAGCACTTACACAAGTACAATTTATTTCAACCAACCAACCAAAGATACAAAATTCACTGAAAATGCAGAATTATTAGGAGAGTGCAAAATAGTTGAGTTTCTTTCAGTGGGAATTTGAGACAATTAATAGTTACAGGAATCTCCCATGGATCACCAGGGAAGAAGGGATATTCCGAATGAGAACTATTTCAGCAATTTAGGTTGGCTACAAAGAAAGGATGGTTAAGATTTATCAGTGACTTTAGTGATTCAGAACCAGGTTAGTAACATCTTAATTCATCAGTAAAAATCACAATTAAATTCATAGACTGATTACAGGACTGCTCAACAAAACAGACTAGATAGGTAAACAAAGCAGGGTGTCTGGCTCCTAACCAACCAGAAATATTTGACTTATAGAGGGAGTTCGACATTTAGCTGCTACTATCATAGCATTATTAGGTTTAATATTTTAATGAGTGCAAGAACAAACCACAGTGAAGTTAAACTTCCCAGTTTCACAGGTAAACTATGAGAGAGGTTTGGTAACTTAAAATTACTTTCTAAAGTCTCTCTTTACAGTTTAAGACTTTAAGGGAAGATACACATTGTTACAAGCAAAGAGAAAAAAGTTCTGTGACTGCAGTGAAGTAATTTCACAGAATAACAGAGGCTAAACAATAAAAAATCCTTTCTGTTTGACAACAGTAAAAGGACAAAGAGATGAAAACCCTAAAAGATGGAAACGGTCATGAAAATAAAGATGAAAACAAAACAGTAAACATTTTGAATGATTGCTTTCTCCAAGTATTTACTTGGAGAGGGACAGTGGAAATGGAGGAGGCAGCTCAGAAATTATAGAACGAGTTAGATATCCTAAGTAAGTGGGCAGAACAGTGGCAAATGAGATTTCATGCAGACAAGTACAAAGTATTGCACACAGGAAGAAAAATAAATGACAGATGTGTCCCACAAATGGTATTGGAACAGCTAGGATGCAGCTGAAAGAGGCCTTCGGTTCTATTTTAAAAGGGCGTCGGGGTGGCAGCGGGGGAGTCAATGGGAGAGCGGCAAACCCGAATAATAAATATTTACCGTTCCCCACACGATTGCGACTTAATTGGCGCTCCTTAACCTTGTTTCCGGGTTTGCAGTCCGAAAGTTGCGCAGTGGGCGGACTGCGCACCCGCATGACAGGCTGTCAGCTGCAGCATCTGGATTTAAAGGGTCATTGCACCAATAGATTTTGCTGGAGCAAAGAGCAAGAAGACCCTATGGAGCAGCCAGGGGCAAGGCTGCTCCAAGATTCAACGATGCCTCACTTCAGGTGCTACTGGCCGGGGTGAGGAGGAGGAGGGAACTAGTTTACCCGGCCGACAGGCACCCTGCCTCTGCCACCAAGAAGGCCTGGCTCGAGGTGGCAGAGGAGGTCACCAGCAGTTGCAATATTTTTTTTTATTCGTTCATGGGATGTGGCCATCGCTGGCGAGGCTGGCATTTATTGCCCATCCCTAAATGCCTTTGAGAAGGTGGTGGTGAGCTGCCTTCTTGGACCGCCGCAGTCCGTTTGAGGAAGGTTCTCCCTGTTAGGAAGGGAGTTCCAGGATTTTGACCCAGCGACAATCAAGGAACGACGATATATTTCCAAGTCGGGATGGTGTGTGACTTGGAGGGGAATGTGCAGGTGGTGTTGTTCCCACGTGCCTGCTGCCCTTGTCCTGCTAGGTGGTAGAGGTCGCAGGTTTGGGAGGCGCTGTCAAAGAAGCCTTTGCGAGTTGCTGCAGTGCATCCTGTGGATGGTACACACTGCAGCCACGGTGCGCCGGTGGTGAAGGGAGTGAATGTTTAGGGTGGTCGATGGAGGGTCAATCAAGCGGGCTGCCTTGTCCTGGATGGTGTCAAGCTTCTTGAGTGTTGTTGGAGTTGCACTCATCCAGGTAAGTGGAGAGTATTCCATCATACTCCTGACATGTGCCTTGTAGATGGTCGAAAGGCTTTGGGGAGTCAGGAGATGAGTCACTCCCTGCAGAATACCCAGCCTCTGACCTGCTGTTGTAGCCACAGTATTTATGTGGCTGGTCCAATTAAGTTTCTGGTCAATGGTGACCCCCAGGATGTTGATGGTGGGGGATTCGGCGATGGTAATGCCGCTTCAATGTCAAGGGGAGGTGGTTAGACTCTCTCTTGTTGGAGATGGTCATTGCCTGGCACTTGTCTGGCGCGAATGTTACTCGCCACTTATCAGCCCAAGCCTGGATGTTGTCCAGGTCTTGCTGCATGCGGGCATGGACTGCTTCATTATCTGAGGGGTTGTGAATGGAACTGAACACTGTGCAATCATCAGCAAACATCCCCATTTCTGACCTTTTGATGGAGAGAAGGTCATTGATGAAGCAGCTGAAGATGGTTGGGCCAAGGACACTGCCCTGAGGAACTCCTGCAGCAATGTCCTGGGGCTGAGATGACTGGCCTCCAACAACCACTACCATCTTCCTTTGTGTTAGGTATGACTCCAGCCACTGGAGAGTTTTCCCCGTGATTCCCAATGACTTCAATTTTACTAGGACTCCTTGGTGCCACACTCGGTCAAATGCTGCCTTGATGTCAAGGGCAGTCACTCTCGCCTCACCTCTGGAATTCAGCTCTTTTGTCCATGTTTGGACCAAGGCTGTAATGAGGTCAGGAGCCGAGTAGTCCTGGCGGAACCCAAACTGGGCATCAGTGAGCAGGTTATTGGTAAGTGCCGCTTGATAGCACTGTCGACGACACTTTCCATTAATTTGCTGATGGATTGAGAGTAGACTAATGGGGTGGTAATTGGCCAGATTGGATTTGTCCTGCTTTTTGTGGACAGGACATACCTGGGCAATTTTCCACATTGTCAGGTAGATGCCAGTGTTGTAGCTGTACTGGAACAGTTTGTCCAGAAGTGCAGCTAGTTCTTGAGCAGAAGTCTTCAGCTGTTGACGGGGCCCATAGCCTTTGCTGTATCCAGTGCACTCAGCCATTTCTTGATATCACGTGGAGTGAATCGAATTGGCTAAGACTGGCTTCTGTGATGGTGGGGATATCGGGAGGAGGCTGAGATGGATCATCCACACGGCACTTTTGGCTGAAGATGGTTGCAAACGCTTCAGCCTTGTCTTTTGCACTCATGTGCTGGACTCCGCCATCATTGAGGATGGGACGGAGAAAGCTACCTGGACCTTTTGCTCCAGGAGGCAGCTGCACCCCTTAGATTAAATACTTTAGAATTGACACGTGGTCAGGGACAGGAGGGTGTGACTGCGAGTGAGGCAGGTACGGAGATCCAGTAGGTTGTATTGCAGGAGCCTCAGTCACTGCGCTTGTCCAATAGATTCGAGGTTCTTGCAACCCTTGTGGACAAGTGCGGGGTCTGCGGGGAGGACGAGCAAACTGACCACGGCACGGTGGTACAAGAAGCCATTCAAGCGTGGGGAGTAAAAAGGAAGGCGGTTGTAGTAGGCGACAGTATAGTTAGGGGGATAGACACTGTTCTCTGCAGCCAGGAGCATGAGTCCCAAAGGCTATGTTGCCAGGGTTAAGGACATCTCCTCCGGGCTGGAGAAGAACTTGAAGTGGGAGGGGAAGGATCCAGTTGTCGTGGTCCACGTAAGTACCAACGACATAGGTAGGACTAAGAAAAAGGTTCTGCTGAGAGAGTTTGAGCAGCTCGGAACTAAATTAAATAGCAGAACCACAAAGGTAATAATCTCTGGATTATTACCTGAGCCATGAGCAAATTGGCATAGGGTCAATAGGATCAGGGAGATGAATGCATGGCTCAAAGATTGGTGTGGGAGAAGTGGGTTTCGATTCGTGGGGCACTGGCACCAGTACTGGGGAAAGAGAGAGCTGTTTCATTGGGACAGACTATAACTGAACCATGCTGGAACCAGAGTTCCAGCGAGTCGAATAACTAGGGAGGTAGATAGGACTTTAAACTAAATAAGGGCGGGGTGGGGGGTTCCGTTGAACAGAAATCTAGAATGCTAAAAAGAAAAGACAAGGAAGCAATGCAGGAAAGTGACTGGGGTAAGGATAACCAGATTGTGTCGGGAAGGGACAGAGCATACAAACAAAACAGTGCACTTATAAATAGGGTCCGGGTAAGAAAAAATGGAAGAAAGACAAATAGGGCCATAGTACAAAAAAATGTTAAGATGTCTAAAAATGTTAAAAAGACAAATCTAAAGGCACTGCATCTGAATGCATGAAGCATTCGTAATAAGGTAGACAAATTAACAGCGCAAACAGATGTAAATGGATACGATATAATTGCGATTACGGAGACATGGCTGCAGGGTGACCAAGGCTGGGAGCTGAATATCCAAGGTATTCAATATTTAGGAAGAACAGGCAAAAAGGAAAAGGAGGTGGGGAGGCGTTGTAAGTAAAGGATGAAATCAGAGCAATAGTGAGAAAGGATATCGGCTCAGAAAATCAAGATGTAGAATCAGTCTGGGTGGAGTTAAGAAGCACCAAGGGGCAGAAAACACTGGTGGGAGTTGTCTATAGGCCTCCAAACAGTAGTGGTAATGTAGGGGATTGCATCAAACAGGAAATTAGAGATGCATGTAACAAGGGTATTACAGTAATCATGGGTTACTGTAATCTACATATAGACTGGCCAAACCAAATTAACAATACTACTGGGAGGATGAATTCCTGGAGTGTGTATGAGGTATTTTTTTAGACCAGTACGTTGAGGAGCCAACCAGGGAACAGGCTATCCTAGATTGGGTATTGTGCAATGAGAAGGGGTTAATTAATAATCTTGTTGTGCGGGGTCCTTTAGGGAAGAGTGACCATAACATGACAGAATTCTTCATTAAGATGGAAAGTGAAATAGTCCAATCCGAAACTAGGGTCCTAAATCTAAACAAAGGAAACTACGAAGATATGAGGAGTGAGTTGGCTATGATAGATTGGGGAGCTTCATTAAAAGGCATGACGATGGATAGGCAATGACTAACATTTAAAGAACGAATGCATGAATTGCAACAGTTATACATTCCTTTCTGGCGTAAAAACACAAAAGGAAAAACGGCCCAACCATGGCTAACAGAAGAAATTAAGGATAGTATTAGATCCAAAGAGGAGTCATATAAAGTTGCCAGAAAAAGTAGCAAGCCTGAGGATTGGGAACAGTTTAGAATTCAGCAAAAAAGGACCAAGAGATTGATTAAGAGGGGAAAAATAGAGTATGAGAGTAAACTTGCAAGGAACATAAAAGCGGACTGTAAAAGCTTCTACAAGTGCGTAAAAAGAAAAAGATTAGTGAAGACAAATGTCGGTCCCTTACAATCAGAAACAGGAGAATTTATAATGGGGAACAGGGAAATGGCAGAGCAATTAAACAAATACTTTGGTTCTGTCTTCACAGAAGAGGACACAAATAACTTCCCAGAAATGCTAGGGAACTAAGGGTCTAGTGAGAAGGAGGAATTAAAGGAAATTAGTATTAGTAAGAAAATAATGCTGGAGAAATTAATGGGACTGAAAGCCGATAAATCCCCAGGGCCTGATAATCTGCATCCCAGAGTACTCAAAGAAGTAGCCATGGAAATAGTGGATGCATTGGTTGTCATCTTCCAAAATTCTATAGATTATGGAACAGTTCCTGCAGATTGGAGGGTGGCAAATGTAACTCCACTATTTAAAAAAGTAGAAAGAGAGAAAACAGGGAACTACAGACCGGTTAGCCTAACATCAGTAGTAGGGAAAATGCTTGAATCTATTATAAAGGATGTGATAACAGGACACTTAGAAAATATCAACGGAATTAGACAAAGTCAACATGGATTTATGAAAGGGAAATCGTGTTTGACAAATCTACTGGAGTTTTTTGAGGATGTAACTGGTAGAATAGATACGAGAGAACCAGTGGATGTGGTGTATTTGGATTTTCAGAAGGTCTTTGATAAAGTCCCACATAAGAGGTTAGTGCACAAAATTAAAGCACATGGGATTGGGGGTAATATACTGGCATGGATTGAAAATTGGTTAACAGACAGGAAACAGAGAGTCAGAATAAATGGATCTTTTTCGGGGTGGCAGGCGGTGACTAGGGGGTACCGCAGGGCTTGGGCCCCAGCTATTCACAATATACATCAATGATTTGGATGAGGGAACCAAATGTAATATTTCCAAGTTTGCTGACGACACAAAACTAGGTGGGATTGCAAGTTGTGAGGAGGGTGCAAAGAAGCTTCAAGGTGATTTATACAAGTTGAGTGAGTGGACAAATACATGGCAGATGAAGATAACGAGGATAAATGTGAAGTTATCCACTTCGGAAGGAAAAACAGAAAGGCAGAATATTATTTAAATGGTGATAGATTGGGAAGTGTTGATGTACAAAGAGATCTGGGTGTCCTTGTACACCAGTCACTGAAAGCAAACATGCAGGTGCAGCAAGCAGTTAGGAAGGCAAATGGTATGTTGGCCTTCATTGCAAGAGGATTTGAGTACAGGAGCAAGGATGTCTTACTGCAGTTATACAGGGCCTTGATGAGACTACACCTGGAGTATTGTGTTCAGTTTTGGTCTCCTCACCTAAGAAAGGATATACTTGCCATAGAGGGAGTGCAGCGAAGGTTCACCAGACTGATGCCTGGGATGGCAGGATTGTTGTATGAGGAGAGATTGGGCCGACTAAGCCTGTATTCACTAGCGTTTAGGAGAATGAGGGGATCTTATTGAAATGTATAAAATTCTGACAGGGCTAGACAGACTGGATGCAGGGAGGATGTTTTCCCTGGCTAGGGGGGACCAGAACGAGAGGTCACAGTCTCAGGATATGGGGTAGGACATTTAGGACTGAGATGAGGAGAAATTTCTTCACTCAGAGTGTGGTGAACCTGTGGAATTCTCTACCACAGAAGGCTGTGGAGGCCAAGTTACTGAATATATTTAAGAAGGAGCAAGATAGATTTCTAGATACAGAAGGCATCAAGGGGTATGGGGTGGAGCGGGAATATGGTATTAGATATAGGATCAGCCCTGATCATATTGAATGGCGGAGCCGGCTCGAAGGGCCGAATGTTCTACTCCTGCTCCTATTTTCTATGTTTCTATAATGCGACCCATTCTCGCTGGTGTGTATTGAAGCGCTCCCCCAGAATGATCGAGGCACTGAAATCGCATCTTCAGCAGTCCTATCGCATGTTCAATTATAGACCCGGTGACAATGGGGCTGTCATTGCATCAACCCTGTTGCTCGCTAAGGGGTTCCTCAGAAGTATCATGAGCCACGTGTGCAGGGGGTATCCCTTGTCCCTGAGGAGCCAGCCCTTAAGGGTGTTCAGTGCATGGAAGAGGCCCAGGATGTTGGATTCCCTCAGAATGAACGAATCATGGCAGCTGCCAGGGAACCTGGCGCACAAGTGAAGAAATCTTTTCCTGTGGTTGCAAACGAGCTGTGCGTTGATGGAGTAATATTCCTTTCTGTTGATGAATAGTCCTTGCTCGTGTGGAGATGCTCAGATTGCTATATGCATGGAATCGATTGCACCCTGTACCCGTGGGAAGCCAGCCACAGAGTGGAAATCCACTACCCTCTCCGTCTGGCTGAGGTCGTCCATGAGGAAGTTGACATATTGCGAAGCCCTGCGAAACAAACAGTCAGTGACCTGCCTTATGCACTTGTGTGCAGACGACAGAAACCCCGGCGAAGTCACCGGTGGCACCCTGGAATGATCCGGAGGCGAAGAAGTTGAGGGCAGTGGTCACTTTAACTGCGATGGGCAATGAGATACCGCCAGACCCAGCAGGGAGCAGCTCGGCATAAAGGAGGCTGCAGATGTCTGCGACCACCTGGCGACTTACTCTCAGCCTCCCTATGCACTGCTCCTCAGAGAGGTCCAGGAAGCTGAGCCTCGGTCTGTAGACCCTCTGACCAGGGTACTGCTTTCTGCGACATCGCTCCTTCTGTTGTTCCCCTCTGTGCTCTTGAGCAGGTGCCTGTGGCGCAGCACAGTGTTGTGGAGCTACAAGTGGCGGAAGTGCTCGCCTTGCCTGGCGAGGATGGTAATGTTCTTCATCCTCGGATGTACTGGTGAATGCAGCCATCACGCCCCCCCCCCCCCCATCCTGATGGTGTCAGTTTGAGGGGGTCCAAAAAGTTGGTAAATTCTGAGTGGAAACCAAGAATTTTCAGTCTAAACACAAAGATTTCCCAGCCAAAAGTTTGTCTGAGAGAACTGAGTGCCCTGCTGCAATAACTCACCTTTTATCCCCATTTGTCAAACACAGATATAAATGGCCAAATGGCTGCCAGCTGAAACGCGACTCGTTCCTCAGTGTTGAAATCGCTTGCCATCATTCTTAATTAGATTTATGTACATTTCAGGTACTTTAAGTACTTGAATTCCATGTTTAAATATCGTCCGGGTTTGGGAACTGTACGCGCATCCAGATAACTCTGCGTTGTGCGCTTCCTTTGGTGTGTTTGAGCCAGGATTTCTGCCCGCTCCTGGAAATCCTGATTTTCTTTGCCCCCCCGCCCCCAGTGCACCCGCACTTCTGTTTTAAAATTGAGCCCCGGGCATCCTTATAGCCCCGACACTCAACACGTCCAACTAATGCAAATCAGCAATCAGCAAAGCCAATAAAATATTGAGCTACATAGCTAAAGCAATAGAATTTGTCAGAGGAAGCTGTGACTGAACTGTATATGCTCTGTCTGGTCAGACAGCATCTTGAGTACTGCATCCAATTCTGGTTGCTAAGACACAAGGGCCATAAGGCTGATTCCTAGTGTCAACAGTCTGAGTAATGAGGTAATGTTGGAGAAACTTATGGCTTTTCAGCCTGGAAAGGAGGTATCTAAGAGATTATCTTCTAGAGGTATATAAGACAGTTAGGGGAATGGAAAAAGTAAATCTGAAACAGTACTTTAAATTAAATTGTGAAAAATGGACAAGGAGACACAGGTTAAACCCTGTAAAAGGTAAATTTAGTACTGATATCAAGAAATTCTTCATATAGAGTGATCAACAAATAGAATAGACTTCCAGATAAGAGTAGTGGAGGTAAAAACACAAGAATCCTTTCAGAAACAATGGACGTTGAAATGTGAGGACTGAGCTGGACGGCCTTCCTCACTCGTAATTATCTTGTGATCTTATCAAGTTTTAAGGTTAGGATATAAGCTTTGCAAAGACATTGAATGTTCAATTATCAGGTCAAGAGAAACATGGGGATGAGTACAGAAGATAAATTGAAGATGATCAAGACAAATTAAGGATGCAAAAAATGTTAAGATTATTGTGGCAGGTAGTGCAATGGATCTTTTGGAATTCAGTTATTTAGTATGTGCAGACTCGGCATATAATTCCAGCTATATTTGAGCATGGTCATCACCAGTATGCACCAGTTAGTGTAGACCATCAGATAGTTTAGTTAGTCTCATGATTCAACGATGTGTAATATGGTTTTTATTTGTCTGCAAGAACATTTGTTGTCATCACGAAGGCCCCACAGGTGAAGATTTGAGGTGCACTGTCCCTGGCCAGTTCGAAAGCGGTTGAGAAACGCCTAACTATGACGTGCCAGTTGAATCCTGGTTGATAATCTGTAGGGTCAGAGATGATATGGTGATTTATAGGATCATCTGCTGTCCACTCTGAACGCCAGCGAGATGGTTAGGAAAAGTCAAGGGAATCAGGAAAGGTTGACTGTATTGGGCATCTCGAAGAGAGCTGCGCTGCTGGTGGATAGAACAAATCAGAGTGAATTGGCAACATGATTTTGTCACAAAGTCTATTCACCAATTTTGCAACCACATATGAACAATGAAGATGTGGAGGAACTATATTGCAGAGGATTGGTAATCATGGAGGAATGTGCAATGTGTCTGACATGAGACACATAGTAGTGTGCAGTTGAGTACTCACCAGTGTGCGGTGAGTGAACCAAGACTGGAGCACAATATTGCACAACTGAGTAACAAAGTGCGAGAGCAGATGAGCGTAAAAGTGGAGGCATTTGCTTCCCAGGTAGAGCCAGCAAGTTTGGTGACTGAGATATTTCAGATTTTGACTTTCTCAGCAGTTTTCAGTAGATGGTTTTTGTAGGTTAGTGACTTGGTCAAGGGTGACACCCAAGTAAACTGTGTGAGCGTCAGGTTTGAGGAGTTGGCCATTCAAGGTGATAGTGAGTTCACAAGAGACAAGTGAAAGTCAGAGGAGACAGTCTTTGTGGTACTTGGTTGAAGACACCATTTCACAGTGGGTGTGGTTTCCAAGGTGGAAAAGTCACTAGATTGAATAGCAAAAGCATAATCAACAGGATGAATGAATTGGGGGGACAATACATCAGCGTTCTCATTTTGCTCCCGTGAGTAATTGATCTATCAATTAAACTAATGCAACCAGCAGACCGAATCAGAGAATCTTCACATCCGGTCAATTGGCTAAAAGCAACATATTTTGGAACAAAATATAGGAATCTGTTCGAAAACATTATTTTACACACAGGTCTAATGTATAGGCCAAATTGGCACTTTCTTTCAATTTACTAAGCACAATGCACTAAATCTCTTCAGTCACAAATTCAGGGGTGCAGGAAAGTAATTGAGTATAGAAATTGTTAAGGATCATTTTTTTACCACAGTTCTTGTAATAAAGGTCAAAAGCACAATACTAGTAATTACATACCAGTTAGTTTCACTTCAGCAGCAGCTGAGGTGTGGGAAAGTAAAGGATACAATGAAGAGTTATTTGTCTATACAGAACATGATAAAAGAGAGCAAGCTTACATTTAGGGAAGTTAAATCATGCATGCTTTTGGATTCTTTGAGGCTGTAACAGGAAATGTAACTATAGTCAAGGGAAATGTATTGGTTATTCTATATTTGGATCATTAGATGGTCTTTGCCAAGATACCCAAAAATATACTTGTTGAAAAAATTACAGGCATGAAACTGCAACAATGTGGAAAACTGGATACAAAAAATAATTTTAACATGATTATAAATGGGAAATTGTGATATTGGGGTGATTTGACTTATGGATAAGTCTTGGGTCCTGTACTCTTCCCAGATTATGCAAAGAATGGAGTGAGAAATGGGATATTTATATTTGTAGGCAATATAAAATTATGAGAAGGCATCAGCAATGGAATGGGAGTTAGCTTGGAAAAAGACAGATACGAAGATCGATCAGTAGATGATTTTTAATGCTGACAAAGGTAGATTGCTCACTAAAAGGTGCAATAGACCTCATTCACTGAACTACAATCTTACTACAAGTAACTCCCTATTGTAGCTCCCCAAAGTGACATTTTAGGTCCTTTTAAAATATCCTGCGAATAAAGATCTTAACTATATATACTCCAGATCCAAACTCCACATCATAGTCACCAAGTACATTTTCAGGACATCTGTCCCTTGAAAACCACAATCCATTATTAAGATTTCCCTAAACCTATCTAGCACTTCATGTTGCCTATCTTCAATTTAATTCAATTTGGCCCATTTAATCATACACATATTCTATTCTCTTTATTCTACTTTGATTTGTCGTAAAAATCCATCTTGTTCACTAATGTCCTTTAGGGAAGGAAACCTGCCGTCCTTTCCCGGTCTGGCCTAAATGTGACTCCAGACCTACAGCAATATGGTTGCTTCTTAATTGCCCTCTGAAATGGCCTAGCAAGCCACTCAGTTATAAAATCTTGCTAAAAAAAGTCATAAGAATAAAACCGCACTGACCACTAGGCACCGGACACGACAATGGCAAACCAAACCCAGTCGACCCTGCAAAGTCCTCCTCACTAACATCTGGGAACTTGTGCCAAAATTGGGAGAGCTGTCTCACAGACTAGTCAAGCAACGGCCTGACATAGCCATACTCACAGAATCATACTTTTCAGCCAATGTCCCAGACTCATCCATCACCACCCCTGGGTATGTCCTGTCCCACAGGCAGGACAGACCAACCAGAGGTGGCGGTACAGTGGCTCACCACCACCTTCTCAAGGGCAATTAGGGATGGGCAATAAATGCTGGCCTTGCCAGCGACGCCCACATCCCATGAACGAATAAAAAAAATGTAACCTCATAGCCTGGCATATTCCTCACTCTACCATCACCAACAAGCCAGGGGACCAACCCTGGTTCAATGAGGAGTGTAGAAGAGCATGCCAGGAGCAGCACCAGGCGCACCTAAAAATGAGGTGCTAACCTGGTGAAGCTACAACTCAGGACTACATGCATGCTAAACAGCGGAAGCAACATGCTATAGACAAAGCTAAGCGATTCCACAACCAACGGATCAGATCAAAGCTCTGCAGTCCTGCCACATCCAGTCGTGAACAGTGGTGGACAATTAAAAAACTAACGGGAGGAGGAGGCTCTGTAAACATCCCCATCCTCAATGATGGCGGAGTCCAGCACATGAGTGCAAAGACAAGGCTGATGCGTTTGCAACCATCTTCAGCCAGAAGTGCAAAGTGGATGATCCATCTCGGCCTCCTCCCGATATCCCCACGATCACAGAAGCCAGTCTTCGGCCAACTCGATTCACTCCACGTGATATCAAGAAACGGCCGAGTGCACTGGATACAGAAAAGGCTATGGGCCCTGACAACATCCCGGCTGTAGTGCTGAAGACTTGTGCTCCAGAACTAGCTGCGCCTCTAGCCAAGCTGTTCCAGTACAGCTACAACACTGGCATCTACCCGACAATGTGGAAAATTGCCCAGGTATGTCCTGTCCACAAAAAGCAGGACAAATCCAATCCGGCCAATTACCGCCCCATCAGTCCACTCTCAATCATCAGCAAAGTGATGGAAGGTGTCGTCGACAGTGCTATCAAGCAGCACTTACTCAACAATAGCCAGCGACGCCCACATCCCGTGAACAAATTAAAAAAAAATTGTTATGAGCGTCTTTCTTAGCAGCTAGGCAGGCAGGAAAGCGCCAGCTTTTTCTTAGTGTTTCCTTTTGACAGTAAGACCAAGATTCCAATGTAGTCCAACTCTGTTCTCACCTAACATCCACACACCTGCCAGAAGGGGTTGTTGAATAGTGTTGATAGTGCTGAATTTTAGTCTCTATAACTCAGGGATTAAGAGGCCAAATGTAGCACCCATTAACACCCAGGCTGAGATAAGATAACACAGCATGAAAAATCTTTCTGGTCTGTATGGGTCTACTAACTGGCTAAACTCACTGAGCCATGGTAAAAGACTTTCAATCGGTGAAAATGAAGTTCCAGGGTACTAATGCCTGCAACAGTGGGGAGCACCCAATGGAAGATGATCCTGTGAAGGCTTGAATTAATACCTCTATGGAGTTAGCAAAAACCCAGTTTGTATAAAACATCAGGACCCCTTGGGCCATGGTCTTTTCATATTTCTGATTGACAGCTCAAATAAGCCAGTTGCCTAGCTGAGGATGGATGTGTATTTGTTTTATTTGGAGGGTGGCTGCCACCACTTAAAAGCACTTGATGAACATTCTTGGTGCTGAAATCAAGCTGCTTATTCCCTGTGCTTTAAAATTTCAAATTCTTTCAGTGAGAAATAAAAAAGTCTTATGCCTATGTAAAAGCACATTAAACTGAACTTCTACATTCACAAACATTTTCTTAAGAGTATTAAGTTAAGGAGGGGTCTGAAACCTCCTGTTTTTCTGATGGAAAACAAAATATTGAATGTTACTGTGTTTGTGGCCAAGATAACCTTTTTATGTTTTTAGATTTTAATAATTTTGAAATCGTCTCTGCAGCCAACATTTCCTTGATGCGATCTCTCTCAAATTGAATCAAGTTTTCTTCATTCATAAAAGAATCCCATTTGTCTGCACAGTGCTCCCCTTTTTCTCTTCTACTGATGGATAAACAAATAATGGAGGAGGCTGTAAAAGCAACTGCTGGAATACCATAGCAGGAGCACTGCAGGATTAGACATTTCCCTCCTCGCCGGGGTTCAAAAGACCAGGAAAACGAGATGTGATGGAGGCTACATTTCACGGATTGGATTTCCCCACACTAGCTCTATGAGGAATGTCAGACATATATACATGAAAGATAAAGATTCCTCACAGGCCATTAGGACAGTGTTGTCCAACATATTTGTCATGTGTGGCTAATTGGGAATCCAGATGTGGTTAATTGCATTTCTGATTTGTAAATAAAAAATGAGGCATAGACACGGTCTTGGGTTTATGATTTCAATACTCATTCGCATGGCATATGCATGTGTACCGTAACCTTTTTGTACATTTGTTGACTATTTAGTTGGTAGCCAAGCTGAGATTGCACTTTTCTTCACTGCATAATTGTTGAGTAAGTTGGTCAGTTTTCAGTAAGATGAGAAGCAGAGTGTGCAAGTGTTTTTTGATTGTTGCGAGTGCTTTACTTCCTTGGTTACTGAATGGTGGTAAATGTTTGTTAAGTAAATGTACACATGTGAAATACATTTACCTGTATTGTGTATGTAAGGCATTTTCTATTAAAATTAGTGCATGTGGCTGAAACAGTATCACTGTGGCCACACCTGTGGCTAGTCAGTAATTTCTATTGGACAACACTTTAGGACAATGTTGTACATGGACAATGTGAGTCTCAGTTTATCTTGATTTTTTTTTTGTCAGAGCTAAAGTTTGATATGATCAAAACATTTTCAAGCAAAACAATAAGCACTCAGATGTGGAGCAAAAGATGACCAACCTACTCAACAGTTATGTACATAGGAACAGGAGTAGGCCTCGAGCCAGTTCCACCATTCATTTACATCATGCCTGATCTGTAACTCAACTCCGTTTACCCGACTTTGATCCATATCCCTTGATACCCATAACCTAACAAAAATCTTTCAATCTCAGTCTTGAAAATTTAAATTTAACCAGTATCTATAGTTTTTTGGAGGAGAAAGTTCCAGGTTTCCACTACCCTTTGTGTGAAAAAGTGCTTCCTGATTTCACTCCTGAATGGCCTGGCTCTAATTTTAAGATTGTGCCCCCTTGTTCTGGATTCCCCTACCAGAGGAAATAGTTCTCTGTATCTACCCTATCGAATCCCTTTATAATTTTAAAGACCTCGATTAGATCACTCTTCAACCTTCTAAACTTAAGGGAATACAACCCATGTTTATGCAACCCGTCCTCATAATTTAACCCTTTAAGGGTAGATTCAATATAGGTATCATTCTGGTGAATCTGTGCTGTACCATTTCCAGGGCAAATATATGGACATTAATGAATCAGTTACATTTTTAGGACAATACGACAGCTTCATGGTTACTTATACAAGGTTTTTAAATTGAAATTCTCAAACTGCCACGATTTGAACTCTCATTCTCTGGATTATTTGTCCAGGAACATAACCATTATGCGACCGTACCCTGCATGTACTACATGTATGCATATCAGAAATACTACTCCTAAATCAAGAATCATTGCTGAAATGTTTTACCTTAGATCTCTGTCCTCTTCACCATGAGTATCAAGGTAAACAGATCCCCACAAGCAAAACCGGTGCCCACGAATGACGATGATTACGGAGGCATTAATCAGAAGGAATATTCCGGTTCCTGCTCCACAGTTCTGGGAGTGCTGATATATATTTTAAAAAGATTTAGAATTTAGTATTTCCTGCAAATATTTATTCCTAAATTTAACCAAATTAACAAAGACAATCAGGGTAATTTTCATTTTGGGCACGGGTGGAAAACTGATAGCTGCTGTCAACCATCTGTTTACACTCTGCCTGATTTTTCTTTCATTGACTTCAATCCAATCCATAATCTGTAGTTTTCTAGTCATGTCAAAGTGAAAACTACCTCCAAGATCTGTGACAGTAATGTTACGGAAGTTAGCTCTTTGATCAAGCACAGTTAACATTATAATATACCGATTCAATTTTGAAAGCCATGTATCAGTTTCACCATTCTTTTTATCTAAAAATTCTTTATACAGTTCATTGCATATCTTTACTTGAAGAATAGGGGATCTCTAAAAAGAGCCAACAGCGCCATGTTTAAGTTCATGTCTAAGAGAGAATAGGCCCCTATAAACAGCTGACCAACTATTAAAAAAAACTCAATTTCCTATGAGATAATTGTGAATATTTGGAAATTTTCTAGGAGTACAGTGTAGCATTAAAACATGAAATGTTGACTGCTACCCATAGTAGAAGAACATCCAGTGGCCAGGAAACTATCTTCAATTGAGTAGGTGTGAAGACCCACAATTTCAGGTTGCCGTTTGCATCCCAAATCATTGCAATAATGGCGAGCAAAGGTCAACAACAACTTGCATTAATGTAGCACCTTTAATGTAGAAAAAGGTCAGGGGTGGGGGAGAAAAAAATCAGATGGTAAGCCATTCAAGGTGATTTCATTTATCTCCCAGAACTAGCATAGTGGAACATCATAGGCTACAACTATACCTTCTGGCCAGTGGAAGTGCTGCAACACCAACACTGGCAGGAAGGTGTAATTATAGTGCAACATGTTTACATTAAGTTTTCATAATAAATATGGGCATAAGAATTTATAATAGAAATATAAAACAACAACTTGCATTTATATAGTGCCTTTAACGTAGAAAAACTTCCCAAGGTACTTCATAGAGGCATAATTGGACAAAAATGGATGTCATGCTAAAAGAGGAGATATTAGGAGGGGTTGACCAAAAGCTTGGCCAAAGAGATGTGTTTTAAGGAGGGGTTTATAAAGAGGGGGAGGAATATTAAAATGACTTTTAAATGGGACTGAATTGCATCCGTGTGGCTAGGTCCAATTATCCCCCACCCTCTAACTGCTTCATGGAAGATTACACTTAATCTTGATTCCCCATGTGCAAAGCCACGGGAGATTGACTAGCTAAACCAAAGATTCACATTTGTCCTAAACTATTAAAATGTATTTCTTTTACTTACCAGTACACATTCACAATAGCTTTGCTGTTTACAGCATTGACCTTTGAGGCACACAAAGGTACCACACACTAGACAAAGAGCTGGATCCTTTGGCACCTTTGAACAGTGAACACAGGCTTTACAATGATAGTATTGAAAGATGGTATTGTAATTCTCAGGTAGCTGAAGAAGACATGGTAAAGCCCACTGTGGATCCTGAACAAGTAGATTCTGAAAGAAGTATAAAGAAAATGTTTTAGTCTCAAAGTTACTTTGACATTATTGCCAGTAACATGTCAAGATCAAAGGCACCTTTATTGCAATGCTTGTCTGAGGGAAACGTCACTAAAGTTACTTCCTGCAATCTCCATGAACAGGCGATCCTAGACTGGGTATTGTGCAATGAGAAAGGATTAATTAACAATCTTGTTGTGCGGGGTCCCTTAAGGAAGAGCGACCATAATATGATAGAATTTCTCATTAAGATGGAGAGTGAAGTAGTTGAATCTGAAACTACGGTCCTGAATCTAAATAAAGGAAATTACGAAAGTATGAGGTGCGAGTTGGCTATGATAGATTGGGGAACTTTACTAAATGGGATGACGGTGGATAGGCAATGGCTAATATTTAAAGAATGTGTGCAGGAATTACAACAATTATTCATTCCTGTCCGACACAAAAATAAAACAGGAAAGATGGCTCAACCGTGGCTTATAAAAGAAATTAGGGATAGTATTAGATCAAAAGAGGAGACATATAAAATTGCCAGGAAAAGCGGCAAGCCTGAGGATTGGGAGCAGTTTAGAATTCAGTAAAGGAGGACAAAGAGATTGATTAAGAGGGGAAAAATAGAGTATGAGAGTAAACTAGCAGGGAACATAAAAACTGACTGTAAAAGCTTCTATAAATATAGCAAGAGAAAAAGATTAGTGAAGACAAATGTAGATCCCTTACAGTCAGAAATGGGGGAAATTATAATGGGGAACAAAGAAATGGCAGAACAATTAAACACATACTTTGGGCCTGTCTTAACAAAGGACACAAATAACCTGCCAGAAATGTTAGGGAACCAAGGGTCTAGTGAGAGGGAGGAACTGAAGGAAACCAGTATTAGTAAAAAAATAGTGCTAGGGAAATTAATGGGGCTAAAGGCTGACAAATCCCCAGGGCCTGATAATCTACATCCCAGAGTACTAAAAGAAGTGGCCTTAGAAATAGTGGATGCATTGGTGATCGTCTTCCAAAATTCTATAGACTCTGGAACAGTTCCTACAGATTGGAGGGTGGCAAATGTAACCCCACTATTTAAAAGGAGGGAGAGAAAAAAACAGGGAATTACAGGCCAGTTAGCCTAACATCAGTAGTGGGGAAAATGCTGGAGTCTATTATAAAAGATGCGATAACAGAACATTTGGAAGGCATTAATGGGATTGGACAAAGTCAGCATGGGTTTATGAAAGGGAAATTATGCTTAACAAATCTACTGGAGTTTTTTGAGGATGTAACTAGTAGAATAGATAGGGGAGAACCAGTGGATGTTGTGTACTTGGATTTTCAGAAGGCTTTTGATAAGGTCCCACACAAGAGGTTAGTGTGCAAAATTAAAGCACGTAGGATTGGGGGGAATATACTGGCATGGACTGAGAATTGGTTGACAGACAGGAAACAGAGAGTAGGAATAAATGGGTCTTTTTCCGGATGGCTAGCTGTGATTAGTGGGGTACCGCAGGGATCAGTGCTTGGGCCCCAGCTATTCACAATATATATCAATGATTTGGATGAGGGAACTAAATGTAACATTTCCTAGTTTGCAGACGACACAAAGCTGGGGTGGAATGTGAGCTGTGAGGAGGATGCAAAGAGGCTCCAATGTGATTTAGACAAGTTGGGTGAGTGGACAAGAACATGGCAGTTGCAGTGTAACGTGGATAAATGTGAGGTTATCCACTTTGGTTGTAAAAACAGAAAGGCAGATTATTATCTGAATGGTGATAGATTGGGAAAAGGAGAGACCTGGGTGTCCTTGTACACCAGTCGCTGAAAGCGAGCATTCAGATGCAGCAAGCAGTTAGGAAGGCGAATAGTATGTTGGCCTTCATTGCGTACAGGAGCAGGGATGTCTTACTGCAGTTATACGGGGCCTTGGTGAGACCACGTCTGGAGTATTGTGTGCAGTTTTGGTCTCCTTATCTGAGGAAGGATGTCCTTGCCATGGAGGGAATGTCACGAAGGTTTGCCAGACTGATTCCTGAGATGGCAGGACTGACGTATGAGGAGAGATTGTGTCAACTAGGCCTATATTCACTAGAGTTTAGAAGAATGAGAGGTGATCTCATTGAAACATATAAAATTCTAACAGGACTAGACAGACTAGATGCAGGGAGGATGTTCTCGATGGCTGGGGAGTCCAGAACCAGGGGTCACAGTCTCAGGATATGGAGTATGCCATTTAGAACCGAGATGAGGAGAAATGTCTTCACTCAGAGGGTGGTGAACCTGTGGAATTCTCTGCCACAGAAGGCAGTGGAGGCCAAGTCATTAGATGTATTCAAGAAGGAGATAGGTATATTTCTTAATGCCAAAGGGATCAAGGGATAGGGGGGAAAAAGCGGGAACAGGGTACTGAGTTAGACGATCAGCCATGATCATTTTGAATGGCGGGGCAGGCCCGAAGGGCCGAATGGCCTCCTCTTGCTCCTATTTTCTATGTTTCTATGTGAGACATGAAAATTATTAGGCTTAAATGGTAGACTTAAATATCTTTATCAGAGGCAATCCACTGACGTGCATCCTCTGAAAACTTTCAATACTAAGAAGAAGGCAATGGGAAGTTCCCTTTACTAACAACATTATTCGTTGAAATTGATCTCTACAAAATTCTAGTGCAATTCCCACATGGCGATATGGATGTATACAAGCTTTAGGTCTATGGTAACTAACTAGACCCCTAGGCTCACTACTGACGTAAAACCATCTCCAATTTTTCTTGTTTTAGAAATCTGTTCAGGATTAAGATCCAGGAATGGAATGATGACCACCTGTCTTCTGCAGACTACAAAACTACGGTTTCCTGTTTGGGGTGAAGCCTGGAGAGCTTCTTGAGGATCAGACCTCAGGCTTTCCATCAATGACTCACCATATATTCCCAGCCCATCCAGGACACATGTAGGAACTCCCATTAGTGGTTTGTCTATCTCAGTGGAATAATGCTGCTACCACAATATGGTCCCACAGTTGGTCTGTTCCGACCACCCCATGGAATCCATAGTGCTTGTGAAATGTAGAGAGTAACCATCTCTAATAGTCTCTTAGACCCATAAGTCTGCAGTAATCCTTCTCCATATAGCTTTGTGGGAAGTCCTACCTGGTTCCCAGGTGGGAGGGGAATATCCAACCAGTCATTGGTGGGGGGGGAGGTCTAAGACACCAGACCCACAGGAGGGTGTGGATTAAAATGGAGATATCTGAGCATGGATATCCTCAAAAGCAAGATGACATTGGTTATGATGCATATTACCCCAGGCTTAGCCTGCCAGTTAAACAAAGGCTCTCGTAAGGGGATCCTGCTTTTCATCCCTATCATAGCAGACACGTTCTGCTGGGTTTTCTAAGAGTTCCAGCCGTTCATCTACCTGTTCCATGAAAATATCTTTCCTGTCAAAGGGTAGTTGTAATACTACTACTGAAGCTATCTATAGTGCAATGCTAAATGCAGCCATGCAATCTGCAGAGCAATACCCTGAAAGTCAGAAATCACACTGCAGAGTCCAGGTTATGGATTGCTAATTCCCATTGCACGTGTTAACCTGCAATTTTACCTTCAATAAGATGCAGCAACTGACTTCGGAAAATGAGGGACCTTTGGTCTCCAGTTTCTAGTATGAATATCGCTGAGATCATGGCTGTTGATTCTGCAGTCACTAACATTCTTGCTAAGGGAGTCAAATTAGTCATGCATGTGCTCCGTGAATCTATGGTATACTGTCTAGCAAAAGATGCCAAATTTTCCGCTGCTTCCTCGAATATTTTCGAGGAACCCTGTGAATGCCTTAGAGGAGGAGCCCTCAATAAAAAGATATACAGAGATAGGTTACCCTATCCTCCACAGTGGTGGCGGGGGTGGGGTCTGGGAATTCAAAGCCAGGCTTGGTTAGAGATATTTTCTTGGGTTATGATTTGAGGGGGGCTCTCAATGTCCTCATGGGAATATTTATACCTTGTTTTTCCTATTTATGCGGAGGTACAATCTAAAAGGTACCCAGTGCCAACTGTCACTGCAGTTGCTTCAGTGTTACTGTTCAGGGATCTCTGAGCTGAGGAATCCCTCCCTGAGGCAAGTTCCATATTACTAAGCCAATAGATCCCTCCTAGGAGGGATCAGGTATATTCTGTCCCCGATTAATATAGAATTTGATGCTGATGTCTCAGTGCCAACATTTTTTGGCCAATAGTAGGTAGTGCTATTGGATTCTCAGCACAGAGAGGCATCTCAGCGTTGTCCACACCAGTGAGTCCTTGGCATCAATTAAAGTTGTTGGGTCCCTGGTACAGTGTGATGCTGATGTAAGTTCAGTGATGCCCAACTAGGTGTGGTTAGATTTTCTAGACTTGCTGTACTCGCCTATCTTGTTCTGAATAATGTGGGACACACTACAATCATTCCTTATGGATACATTGAAACTGAGGTAAAGTTGGCAAGCCACAGTGTAATGTTTGGGTTACGAACGGTTTATGCAATAATCATAAACAACAAATATAGGCTATTGCATTTTGCATAGGTTTGTTTACCTTTGATATGGTTGTCTAGGAAGCCAAGGCTTGGTCATCACTGGTGTTAACATATGTCCCAAGAAACTGGAGGGGGGAGGAGGGAAGTGAAAAATGTCAGGACAGGCTGAGAGGGAGGGGGATAAAGATTCCAGCAGGAACTGAGAAGGGGAAGACTGGTTGTATGAACTTGCAAGGGGAGGAGAGTGCTGGTGTCAACTAAGGAGAAAGGGGAGAGAAATGACGTGAACTTGGGAAAGGAGGTTGCATGTAGACAAAGTATCTCTGTGAATTAGGGGCAGATAGCTAGGAGGGGCTGCCTTTGGGAAGGGAGAAGAAAGACTGTTGAGGTAATATTTTGAGAATTGATGGCCTGGTTGATCTATTGAAAATGGATAAACCCAAATTTCACTTTAAAAAAATCAAATCAGTTGTGATGTAAATTGTGTTTAAAATGAATCAGAGTGCACCATTTTTGTTCTAACATTTCAAAGCTTTGAATCGGCTATTTTTAATGGTTTATGAATTTTGCTTCTTAAAAAGGGCTGGATATTCTGTTCTAATATTTAAGCAGTGTATCAAATCTCTTCATATATTGAAGCATTTTATAACTGTTTTCTTGGAAAAATATATGTTCTTCCACAGCCATCACTTTTCATGTTGATACAGTATCTGCTACTGCTCCAGTTGTTAAGATCTTTCATTTACTTAAGTGTCAGTTGTGCTAGTCTTTTCATACATCCCCCATCACACCATGTGAAAGCCAAGCTAATCCACTTGGACTACTCAATCAAGACTGATTTTATTCACTGCCTACTGCAGCTCCTCCATCAATTGATTTTGAAACTGGGGTGACCAGTGCTCAAGTGATTTACTGTCTTGTGAATGCTAAGACAATGTACTTCTTGGCTGTGTAGTAACTTCATCTAATAGACTCTAAAGGATCAATGTTTCAGGAATTAAAAAAAAGTATCTCTCTGAAAGGTTCATATTAATGCATATTTTAGCAGGAAAATTTGATAACTGAACTCACAGGTGAAAATGGCAAACCTTAAATAGCTATATTTTTTCATTTGACATTGTATGCACACTAATAATCAAATAATATGAAACCAGACCTGTACCGGGGAAGAGCTGTCCAAACATTTGCAGGTGAATATGTGAGTTGATGTTGGGATGGTCTTTATTTAAATACTCAATTTAGGGGGATACAGGCAATACAATTTACTATTTCTGATGTCTCTGACTTTGGAAAGGAGGAATACAGGTTACAAAATATATTAGGATATATATATACCAAATAATCAACAAAGCTTTCACTTTATAATGTTTCCTTTCTATATTTTATATGCCACCAGAACTAAAAAAAAGCAAGCAAAGGTTGCACGTCATTAGCACCGTGTGTGCACTTCTTCACAGGGACTGCTGTTCATTACCCTCTCCCATTCTTCTTCCTCTGGGCTACATTAGACCAAAGGTCTTCAGAAATGGAGATCAGCAATTATCTTAACCAGCTGCTCTCCATCCTCTATGGGAAACATATCATCATTTACAATAATGTCTGGTGTTCCCTTCCGAATTAAACTCCCTAGAGTCACTTATGTACCAACATAAAAGTATAATAAGGTTGCAGCCTGGTAGCTCGCGTGGAAAACAGCTGATATTCAACTGGAACTTAGAGACAAGTAAACGGCATAAAAATCAAAAGGCGAAAGCAAACATTTATGAAATATATTACAAAGTAGATATGCTATGAAAAGCACAACAGTTAATCTTACCATTACTTGTTCTGAATGACTCTCTGCAGAAGTCGTTACGTCCAAGCACCACTGAGATATAACATCTAGAGCGTCTACTGGCCATTCAAGGCAGGAGGAACTATTGACCTCATCACTTGACTGAAGAGAGGACGGCAGTAACCCAAGATAGCTGGCAAGCATCCCAAATTCTTCTTCTGTTCGCTTATAAATGAGGAGGAAAAAAGTCATTTTTACATAGACCATCTGTTGTAATAAACTGCTGAGGCAATAAACTATAAAATACATTAATCTGACATCAGTCATTAAATGCAAACATCATGACAGTTTCATGGTAGCATGATTTCATGATGATGATGATGATGATACACTGCTAATGGAAAATGAGTAGGCAAATAGGACAATTGACACTCTAACCATTCACAAAATATTTTGATATGCTTTACATATTCCATAATTACACAAAAGGTTAGTAAAAACTTTTTAAAAATCAAATATAAATTATGCATACTTCACTTTTTGTCAAATTATTTTAATATAACTAGAAAAGTGATGGTAGAATAAAAATGAGAAAAAATATTTTTGAAAGTGACTCAAAAGGGAGAAAAAGTAGATAAGCATTAAAGGGTAAACACTTATTTTAAGAATTAACCTGAATGTAGGTTTAATTTATCCGATAGTGTGAGTTACTATCTTAAGATGTAGATCCTGAATTTTCATTGATGACAGAATTTCTGTATCAACGATAAATAACTACTCAAGCTTGTAGTATATGAACAGTTGGTGTCTGCACTGAGAGCTGCTACACTAAATAAAGCATGCCAAACTATGGAAACACCCTTCTCGCCAAACACAGTTACCACTAAGAACTTTTTTGTGGCAATAACATAATCTCACTGTTCAGATGTTTGCTATAAACCATTGGTTTTCAGCTTTTGGCTAAGAATATCATCCAAACCCAATTAAATACCATATTTTCACTATCGGGTAGCCATTATTCTTAACTTCATCACAGGCTAATTGACAGGGAATTCGGTTTAAATGGGAGGCTAAGTACTTACATACTTACTAATCTTGTCCAGTTCACAGGTGATAGTAACATTCCTAACAATAAAACCCTGGGTCTGAATTTTCATATTTGGCGAGAGTATGTAAAAATTATGGATACGAGAACTTGAGATTTACAAACAGACACATGGGGGTGATTTTAGGAGGCAAATGCGGGTGCATTGGGGGCGGGGGGCCTCCGAAAATCGCGCAAATCCCATTCGGTTTCAGAAGCTGGCTCCAAACTGCCGGCTCCAACCCGCTGGCTTCCGAGTTTCCCAGGGACCCACCTGTGTGCGCGTGGGCGACCCAAAACCGGAAGTCCCGTCGGCAATTAAAGCCAGCAGGATGACAGTTAAAGAGCCAAATGTACCTCACTCAGGTACTTAAGGCACTTTACCTGTGACAGATGAAAGGATTAGAAAGATTTTTTTTTTAAACTTACCTGGGCGGCTTGCCCACTGCTTCTGATTCACGCCTGGTAAAACCAGACATGAAGGGCCGGATCGGGGAACAAGAAACAAAATAAATTAAATAAAAAAACATGCAATGAAGTGAAAACATTAAATGCATCTACCTTTGAAACCTGCTCCGATGTCTGATGTCTCCCGCTCCGATGTCCCCGTCTTCACCCTCCCGTTGTCCCCCTCCCTGATCTTCCCCTCTCCCCCGCCCCCCACCCCGGTCTTCCAGTCCAGCGCCTGATCTTCCATTCTCCCCCCACCCCAGTCTTCCAGTCCAGCGCCAGATGACGTCTGGCTCTCTCTCTTTCTCTTTCCCACCCCCACCCCCACCCCCACCTCGAGTTGCAGCTCCTGATGGCAGCCAGCCTGTCAATCAGGCTAGCTGCCGGGTGCGAAACCCAGAGAGGATGTTAACCACTATCAATCAACGTGCGATCGCGTCGGAAACGGTAAGTTTGGTTCATGTGGGTTTGCCACGCGTCCAATCCCCCCTCCCCCCTCCTCCCCCCACCCGCCCGCTGCCATCCCACCTCCCCGCTAATATCGGGGCCATACAGTTGGAAACAGTTATGCCCAAAAGGCTGGCAGAAAATAATTGTTGAGCTTGGTAATAATTCAATGCAATTATTGTTGCTGGGAATCCACAGCATTTACAACAAATCCACTAATGTGTCACGCAGAGTATTTTGGCTGATTTTCCAAAAGGCACACTGCGATATCAACTAATGAGATTCTTCTTGCTTTAGATTTTATGAGGGTATGAAATCCAACAATTCATCCCTTACTGCTCTTAGATATGTACCAATGCTGTACAGTGGCTCATAAATGAGATTCGATCTGAGCAATAGTAGAATGACATTACAACTTGCCCTAACTATGCTTTATAGATTTCCAGTTGGTGCAATAATTTATTTCTAACTAACACAAGAATGTACTTATTCAACACCAGGAGTTTAATTGCAATATAGTAAAGATAGAGCAAAGGTTAACAATTTATGTTAACCAGGTAATCTGATTGATATCAGCAGACCCTGGAATACTTTCCATTTAGAACGTCCATTCTCCTAAATAGAAAGTAATATTAGATTCTGATTGGGGCAAAAAATCTGAACTGCTACTAGTTTTTAATTTACCTGTTATTCTCTGGCTCCATGAAAAACAGTTGTGAACCCTCCAATCAGATCCCAACATTGTCCATGCTAGACACATGACACCACAGATCAATCAGATCATTGAGAAAAATGGTCAAACCTTCTTCAGCCATTATAATTTCCGTCCCACCCTTTCCCTTCCATTAATCCTCCCCCTGGGCATTTTACCCACTCTGTCTAATCTTTGTTCCCTTCCAGAACCACCCACTGTACTCTAAATCTGCTTTATGTCTATCAGGGCCACTCAGAGTGCTCCCTATGCGGCTCCGCTGCCTTCTACCGAGGTTCTCCCAAGTACTCCACATCTTGTTTTTCCCTACTTCCAGGCACATCTTAAGTGCTTCAGTTCTGCTCCCTCCCACGCCTGACTTCAGTACTCCAGCTCCACTCTCCTTGTCTGCCCCGAATGCAGCAGCTATTTCTGCCCAACTCAACCCTGACTGCACCAGCTTCCTTGTTACTGAGGGTACTAAGTTAGGCGATCAGCCATGATCATTTTGAATGGCGGAGCAGGCCCGAGGGGCCGAATGGCCTACTATTGCTCCTATTTTCTATGTTTCTATGTTCCCACCTAACTCTGAAGATTGGTGGAAATTAAGCACTGGAGGAAAAAAAGACCAAAAGAGAGAAAGGGAGACAAAGTAAAAGAGCGGCAAAGAGAAAGATGGAGAGAAAGATAGAGAAAGAAAGACAAACGGGAAAGACAAAGTGAATGAAAGTAAGAAACATGAGCGGATATAGAGAGGCTGCACGAAGGAAGAGGGCGAGAAAAAGAGAGACAAACCTAGAGGTGACTATAAAAGAAAGTATGAGGCAAAACGAAAAAGAAAAAAAAACACGCTTAAAAGGGAGAACATTAGATTAGAAAATATTCAGAGATATAGAGGAAGCAAAAAATAATTACAAGTGGCAGATGAGCACAGGCAAGTTACAGGGAAAGAGTAACATACTTTTCTTTTTTCTCTCCATGAACAATAGTTATACTTTATTGTAAGTAGTTTTACGGCCAACAAACTGCTCAAACTGGAAACACATGTCAGTTTATGTACCTATGTTTGGAAAGACAGAGTAGTACACAAGAAAACATTGGCTTGAAAGTCTTCAGTATTAACACATTTTTGATATGCATTAGCCCTCCAAAGTGGTCTTTTTTCTTTTACGTGGTCTGAGAGAATTGGCAACATTTTTTACTCCACTGTAAAAATATGGGACTCTAGCATTCCTAGTCTGAAATCGTCAATCTTCCAAGCCACAGTTTTGTAAAAGTACAGACAGATACTTTTTAAAAAGTTGAACTAATTTAATTCTCTCAAGAAAATAAAATTAACTTCCAGCAACAACAGTTAGTCTCACCTCTTTTTCATATTATGTGCCAACACAAGGAAATAGTTTCAGCAAACCCAGTTTACAATTTACAAGAACTTGAAGTTCCTTCATTTTTTGGGCTCAAGATTAAAATTATTCAGTTTCAGCCAACCAGAAATTGAGTTCTGCAGTCACTGGGTAGGAAACCTCAAAATTTGTATAATAATAAATGCTGTCAGAGAACATCCAGTTACTTTTTATGTAAACTTCAAGCACTCATTTTGATACTCGTACATTGATTTCATAAATAACCTTCACAGGTAAGTTTTTACTTCCAATTTTCTCACCTGAAAGCTTTGACTCTTGCTGCGTATGGTTCCACAGGTTCTGGGCCCCCTACTGTAACTTGCCCAAGTAGCCATTTTCATGTCTGAGCCCAGAGGGTGTGCAAGGACACCACAGCTGAGTTTCATCATGTTCTCGCACGATGTCTACACATTTGTGCTTTCCAGCAGGGCTCACTGGATAGCAATCAGGAACAAGAACCCCGCTTAATTTTCCGCTATCTAATCCAGGAACACCGAGGCAAGCTGTAGAACTTATATTGCCACCGTGGCTGAGATCAGGGCCTGGAATTTCCTGCGTATCTACACTCAGAGGCACATGCAATCTGGGCACAAATCAAATACGCAGCTGAAAGATTGCGGAATTTTAGGCATAAGTAAGTTACGCACGCAAGTACAATACGCCCAATCGATACTCGATCAATCCCTCCGCTCAAATGCATCTCCACCCATAATAATAGCCATGCCCCCAAGTTCCAGAGCCTAATACGTGAGTTTCCAGCAATTGCGCTTGCTCAGAGGCTCTCTTCAAATTACAACCAGATTTTCAGGCACAACAGGAAAGTCATTTCTCTTTTTTTATTGACATTTTTTGAGCATTTTTTACAAAAAAAAGTTATCCTCACTGTACTTTCGGTTTCTTTGACTCCATTCTTAGGACACAAGTATGAATCACATTAAAAATTAAAAAGCTTCCCTGACTTCAGGTTCTTAAAGATGCTGTGCCTAATGTGCACGAATGGTTAAATAAGTTAAAACTTCAATTTTCACGCTAAAAGGCGAAAAATATGGTGTGAGTTCAGCGCTTTCTTTGGGCCATAATTGTTTACACTGATTCTTGCGTATTTTATGTTCGGGCGTATTCTAATGAGATTCGCAGGAAATTTGAGTGTAACTTGACATTGGCCGAATGGGCACGGGAATGGATGCATTTTTGGGTTTAAATTCCGGGTTGTGCCCAACGGCAGAAATTCCAGGTCTAGCTAACTAAGTACAGAATGGGAATTGAACCAATGACCTTTAAGTCTGTATGGCTTGGTTAATTATTGTCTTTAACGATACAGCCATCAGGAAGCTCACAATTAAGCTTTTATCACACTTATTCCTTGGTAGAAATGTAAAGTTAAATGGAAAATAAATTAATATGGCAAATAATCAATGAGTTCTTATTTTTCCAGGACCTTATCATCAGATTATATATAACACAATACATATGTTTATCTTTTAAAGTTAAGATTAGTTAATGAGATAGCACAACAGTGCTGGATCTAGTTCTGGGGTATCAAGTGGGGCAGGTGGTGCATGTTTCAGTGGGGGAGCATTTGGGGAACGGTGATCATAATATCATTAGGTTTAGAATAGTTATGGAGAAGGACAAGGAATAATCAAATGTGAAAGTACTTAACTGGAGGAGGGATAATTTCAGTGAGTTAAAAAGGGATCTTGCCCAGGTGGATTGGAATCAAAAATTCACAGGCAAAACAGTAATTGAACAATGGGAGGCCTTCAAGGAAGAGTTTGTTTGGGTACAGAGTAGACACATTCTTACGAGGGGGAAATGAAGGGCACACAAACCTAGAGCTCCCTGGATAACCAAAGACACAGAGATTAAAGTGAAACAGAAAAAGGCTTATGACGTATGTATGGTTCATAATACAGTAGAGAACCAGGCTAGATACAGAAAGTACAGAGATTTTAAAAAAAGGGAATAAGAGGGGCAAAGAGGGAGTATGAGACTAGGTCAGTGGCTAACATAAAAAGGAACCCAAAAGTCTTTTATAAACATATAAATTGTTAAAGGGTAGTCAAAGGAAGCGTGGGACTGATTAGGGATAAAAAGGAGATCTTCTTGTAGAGACATGGATGGGGTACTAAATGAATACTTTGCTTCTGTCTTCACTAGAGATGAGGATGCTATCACTGTAACAATAAAGGAGGAGGTTGTAGCGATATTGGATAGGATAAAAATAGATAAAGAGGAGGTACTTAAAAGATTGGCAGTACTCAATGTAGAAAAGTCACCTGGTCCAGATGGGATGCATTCTAGGTTACTGAGGGAAATAAGGGTGGAAATTGCGGAGGCTCTGACCACAATCTTCCAATCCTCCTTCGATATGAGGATGGTGCCGGAGCGCTGGAGGATTGCAAATGTCACACCCCTGTTCAAAAAAGGGGAGAGGGATAAGCCCAGCAATTACAGGCCAGTCAGCCTAACGTTCAGTGGTGGGGAAAGTTTTAGAGACAATAATCTGGGACAAAATTAATTGGCACTTGGAAAAGTATGGGCTAACAAATGAAAATCAGCATGGATTTGTTAAAGGAACATCGTGTTTGACTAACTTGATTGAGTTCTTTGTTAACAGAAAGGGTTCTTGAAGGTAGAGCAGTTGATGTTGTGCATATGGACTTTCAAAAGACATTTGATAAAGTATCATATAATAGATTTGTTAGCAAAATTAAAGCCCATAGGATTAAAGGAACAGTGGCAGCGTGGATATAAAATTGGCTAAGGGGCAGAAAGCAGAGTAGTGGTGAACGGTTGTTTTTCAGACTGGAGGGAAGTATACAGTGGTGTTCAACAGGGTTATTAGGACCATTGTACTTTTTGATATATATTAATGACCTGGACTTGGGTATAGAAGGTATAATTTTAAAGTTTGCAGATGACACGAAACTCGGAAATGTAGTAAACAATGTGGAGGATAGTAACAGACTTCAGGAGGACATTGACAGACTAGTGAAATTGGCAGACACATAGCAGATGAAATTTAACGCAGAGAAGTGTGAAGTGATGCATTTTGGTAGGAAGAATGAGGCGAGGCAATATAAACTAAATGGTACAATTTTAAAGGGGGTGCAGGAACAGAGAGACCTAGGGGTGCACATACACAAATTTTTGAAGGTGGCAGGACAAGTTGAGAAGGTTGTTAAAAAAAAAGCCTATTGGATCCTGGGCTTTATTAACAGAGGCATAGAGTACAAAAGCAAGGAAGTTATGCTAAACCATTATAAAACACTGGTTAAGCCTCAGCTGGAGTATTGTGTTCAATTCTGGGCACACACTTTAGGAAGGGTGTCAAGGCCTTGGAAAGGGTGCAGAAGAGATTTATTAGAATGGCATCAGGGATGAGGGACTTCAGTTATGTGGAGAGATTTTTTAAAATTCATTCATGGGATGTGGGCATCGCTGGCAAGGCCAGCATTTATTGCCCATCCCTAATTGCCCTTGAGAAGGTGGTGGTGAGCCGCCTTCTTGAACCGCTGCAGTCCGTGAGGTGAAGGTTCTCCCACAGTGCTGTTAGGAAGAGAGTTCCAGGATTTTGACCCAGCAACGATGATGGAACGGCGATATATTTCCAAGTCGGATGGTGTGTGACTTGGAGGGGAACATGCAGGTGGTGTTGTTCCCATGTGCCTGCTGCCCTTGTCCTTCTAGGTGGTAGAGGTCGCGGGTTTGGGAGGTGCTGTCGAAGAAGCCTTGGCGAGTTGCTGCAGTGCATCCTGTGGATGGTACACACTGCAGCCACAGTGCGCCGGTGGTGAAGGGAGTGAATGTTTAGGGTGGTGGATCGGGTGCCAATCAAGCTGGTGAAGCTGGGGTTGTTCTCCTTAGAACAGAAGGTTAAGGGGAGATTTGATAGAGGTGTTCAAAGTCATGAACAGTTTTGATAGAGTAAATAAGGAGAAACCGTTTCCAGAGGCAGAAGGGTTGGTAACCAGAGGTCACAGATTTAAGGTGATCGACAAAAGAGCCAGAGGCGACACGAGGAAACATATTTTTACACAGCGAGTTGTAATGATCTGGGATGCACTGCCTGAAAGGGTGGTAGAAACAGATTCAATAATAACTTTCAAAAGGGAATTGGATAAATACTTGAAGGGAAAATAATTACAGGGCTATGGGGAAAAAGCAGGGGAATTGGAATAATTGGATAGCTCTTTCAAAGATCCGGTACAGGCACAACGGGCTGAATGGCCTCCTCCTGTGCTGTACCTATTATGATCATGTTACACGCTGAATGGGGAGTTAGTGTGGTTGAAATACCTGACAACTGGGAAGATCATCACCAAACAGGTGCTGCTGAAGAAGGCTGGTAGTCCTGAGGAAAGGCAGACAGAACTGCTGGATACTGTATTCTATGGACTGAGGAGACCAGACACTGGTGCTAAGCTGATGAGTTAAAAAGAAAACAAAAACTCTTCATTTACTAGGTCATTTTTAAATAAATTCCAGAATTTTATGACTCTAAAGATATTTTAAAAATGAACACTGTATATATTATATATTGCAATTATGCAAATTTAGGAGTAGCGATCATGCACAAAACATAAGACAAAGTATTAAAATAATAACAGTGAACTCCATATTGTTTGATATTTTAAAAGTTCTACTGTTTCTTCATTTCCCAACTTACAGCACAGGTTAATATATTAAAATGGTCAACCATTAAAAATAAAATAAACATGAACACCCTCAAAAAATCTTCAACTGATTACATACTCTTCTTTTGTATTAAGCTTCATTTTTTTTTAAGTTTAGGTCTTTATATCTATTTTCTATGCCATATGGGAACCATTTAATAGTGCAGCAGACTGGAATTTATTACACAGTTGAGTCATTTGCTATTGTCACTTGCAGGGCGCAGCTATTGTAAACTGTTGATGCCTTGAGCTTAACATTGTGACTGGGCTAATTGTATCTTAGTTTGTGGAAAAGATGCTGTGTTTCACGTACGTGAGATGACAAGGATATATTTACTAAGTTTATGTGTTGTACAGATATTTATCCCAACACTCAAAAGAAACCCTCAAAAGAAACACTGGCTACCCTCGGACTCAAATGTCTTGTCTGTTACTTTACTCTCTTCAGCTGCAACATAAAAGCTTTCTAATTAATTCATTCAGCAAAATAGTACAAATATCGTCTGTCTCCGCCCTGCCTCAGCCTATCTGCTGTTGCTTTAATTATCTCCAAACTCTATTATTCCAATGCGCTCCTGGCTGGCCTGCCATCTTCCACCCTCCATAAACTTGAGTTCATCCAAAACTTTGCTGCATATCCTAACTCGCATCAAGTCCTGTTCACCCATCACCCTTGTGCTCGCTGACCTACACTGGCTCCCAGTCCAGCTATGCCTTGATTTTAAAATTTTCATCCTTGTGTTCAAATCTCTGCATGGCCTTGCCCCTTCCTACCTCTGTAACCTCCTCCAGCCCTACAACCCTCCAAGAACTCTGTGTTCCTCCAATTCTGGCCTCTTGTGCATCCCCGATTTCCTTCGCCCCACCATTAACGGCTGTGCTTTCAGCTGTCTGGGCCCTAAGCTCTGGAATTCCCTCCCTGAACCTCTCCGGCTCTCTACCTCTCTGTCCTCTTTTAAGATGATCCTTAAAACCTATCTCTTTGACCAAGCTTTTGGTTACCTGTCCTAGCATCGCCTTTTATGGCTCAGTGTCAAATTTGACTGATAACGCTCCTGTGAAGTGCCTTGGGACATTTTACTATGTTAAAGGCGCTATATAAATTCAAGTTGTTGTTGTTAAAAAAAATACTGCTTTTAAGCATTTTGCTGCAATGTGATTGGATAGAATTTTTTTTAGTGGAACATAGTTGGGGAGAAATTGAAATTGGAGAGAAATATTATTCATTATTTAATGATTCTATTATGCAACTAGAAAATAATCAAAATAAACTATTAGAAAAGAGAAAAACAGAGACTTAACAAATGAAGAAGAGGAAAATGAACGCACAGGTTCAACAGTCATAATGTAGGTAACGGACACAAGAAATGTTGTTATAAAAGTATACAGGAGCATTATGTAGGGTAAAACACAGCGTGTTATTATGTAATACTGCTATCGTCTTTGTTGATCGTTGGTTTCAGGGTGTTTTATATTGTGAGCATGTTCAGCCGTGATATCAACTTTCCCATTTGCTTCCGGCAGAGCCAGAGATGCTCCTGTGGCACGACAGTTTCTCCCTTTATACATCCCCAGAGTTCCTCTCTCTGTTTCTGCAACAATTTTGCGATTGCAATGGGAATTGTAGGTGATGACAAGGACAGAAAAATTTAGTACAAAATTTGCTCAACTGTTTGCCTCGAGAGGCACAACCCAGCCAGCTGGAGGATACAACTTTAGTCTAGGATGTTCAGAAGCTTAGTGGGGCATTTTGTAATGTTTGTGTGGGGGAGGGAGAAAAGTTGTTGTGGCCAAATTTATATGTCAGTTTTAAACAAGTTATATGTGTTGTCAAGTGACAAATTTTATTCTTGGGTGTTAATAATGGTGTGAGAAACTGTCATAGCAACTGTTATATTCAATTTTTTTTCACTAGAATGCAATTGTGTCTAATTTTTTTTCGTGGAACGTGACCAAAGAGAAAATTGAAATTGAGGAGAAAGGTTTCAGAGAGAAAAGCTATGAAGAACGACTTGATAAGCTAGGACTCTTCAAATATGTAAAGCAATAACTTGGAGGAGATCTTATAGAAAGGCATAAGATACTTAGTGGGATAAAGTAAACTTGAAACAGATACTTCAAGGCAACAAGCAAGAGGGCACGGTTTCACAACTGTGAAGGACAAATTTAGGAAAATTGCCAGAAAGTGTTTCTTTACACAGGGTGCAATCAAGAGCTGGAATGGTTGCCAGGAAGGTTAGTTGAGGCAAGGCATTGGACTTGCATCACATAAGTACAGCTGTGGAAACCATTTGATTCAATTAGCTCATCCTTCCACAGAAATATATCATCCATACAATTCTCTAACACAGCATTTAGCTGCCTCTTGATTGACTCCAGTTTTGCATCTACTATCCTAGTTGAAAGGCTATTTCAGGTATTGATGACTCTTTATATGAAGAAAGACTTCCTGACATCCTAAACTTGCCATTTACCAATTGTACTTATGTCCCTTTGTGCTACACAGCTAGTTTAACTTCAAAGAATGCCCTGAATTAACTATTTCTATTCCACTCAAAAACCTCCATAACGTCCTGTCTCATTCTCCCCCTTCCAAGGCTATGTAATATGAGTTTTTCTAACTTTTCCTCATAACCAAGTTCACTGACACTAGAGATCAGCCTTGTGGTTCTTCTCTATACTGCTTCTAAGGTTTGAATGTTTCCCACGTCCCTCTGTGACTAGACGTGCACTAAACAGCTTCAGTATGGTGGCCTAAAACTTATGTTCTGGGGATTTAGTGATAAAGCTTGGCCTTCTATTTCATTCAAAGAAACAGATAAATTATGTAATAGCAAGAAAATAGGGTCAATATTTTGGAAGGAAATAGGGTGGGTCTTCATTAAAATTTACCTTGTGAAGATGTCAAATGTAGCAAGCTCATATAGTACAGTTACTTTGTGTACATACCATTGATACTTGATCTGTGTCACTTGCACAGTAAAGCTTTCCTTTTGACAGTTCACCAATTATGTGGCTTAGTAATACTTCCCAGGATTTATCTGAATTACACATGATCTGTGAAAGTTTAAAAATAAAAAACAAACAAGATTTAGAAATGGTTATATGGTACAATGTCTAAATATAATAAACTATTATTCTAGGAAAATATAACAGGCATAGTATCATGATTGGAGTGAATTTTTTTTTGATGTGTGCTGTTGGTATAAAAAGAGCATAGACATGAAGGTGTCATTAATAAGGGTGTGAACATGTAAATAAAATTACAAATTTCAGTAGCTCAAACATGGCAACAAGTTGAACAGATGGGAAACTGATTAGTTTCAATACCGAGGGATCCAATAATCATTGCACTTGGGGGAAAGGGGAAGGAACATTAACTGATTTAAATCTAGATAGCAAAACACAATCCGTTTAGAACTTATGCGACTCAACTAACAGTAGCAATACTTAACACAGTGATACAGCAAACTGTTGAAACATGCTTGGAATCTACAATATCAAATGCAGTAGTATAAAGACATGATACAGAAACAATGGGCTTGGTTCACTCGAGAATTTCATGCAATGGCTTCTCTTCCCTCTCCCGCACTGTTACCTCTGGAGTGCCCCAAGGATCTATCCTTGGCCCCCTCCTATTTCTTATCTTTATGACATGGCGATGTCATTCGAAAACACATCAGATTCCACTGTGTGCTGACGACACCCAGCTCTGCCTTACCACCTTTCTCGACCCCTCTACTTCATTTGATTTGTCATGCTGCTTGTTCGACATGAAATATTGGATGAGCAGAAATTTCCTCCAATTAAATATGGCTGATGATCATCTTCCAGATGCAAAGGCTAGTAAGAGAAAATTTCATTCATGTTCTCCAGACAGGAGGTGCTGCTATGGGAATCTGCATGTGTCCCACAATACCTCTTCTTATCCGAATATTTAAAACCCAAATTGTTCCAATCCTTTTCAGGTGCCCTCCATAACCTTTTCTTCCATTACACTGATGATGATGTTGCTGCTGCTTCCTGTTCTTCTTTCAGTTCAGGCAACTTCATTTGACTTTTGTTCCCATTTCCACAGATCCCTCACCTTTATGTGGTTCATCTCTAACTCTTCTCTTCCTGGACTCTTCTTTCTTAATCTTTGACAAAGGAGTTTCCATGGATATCTATTACAAGCTCATATATTCCCATAAATACTTTAATATTTTTGATTTCCACTTCCCCTCCTGTAAAAATTCCATCCCTTTCAGTTTCTGTCTTTACTGTATCTGCTCTGATGGTTTCACATTCTACACCAGAACTTTTGAATTGTTTTTTTTCTCATCTGAGGTTTCCCCTCATTTATGGTTAGCAAATGCCTTGATCGTGTCTGCCTAATTTCCCATTCCTCTGATCTCTGGCTTCTCTCTCAATAATAACATTGTCCTTTTTGTCCTCATCTTTCATCCCACTCGTCTTCATATCTTCCATCATCTACAAAATGATCCTATCAATCACATTTCCTCTTCCTTCTCTGTTTTCTAGAATGACCATTCTCTCTGTAATTCTCTTGTTCATTCTTCCTACTTCTAGCCTGTCTTCCCCATCCCACTTCCAGATGGTTTTCCCCTGCAATCGTAGAAAATGTGTGTCCCTTTTGCCACATTGATGTCCAGGGTCCTTGAAAACTCCCCCCATCTAAAGTAGTGATTTATATCTACTTCTTCCAATTTAATATACTGTATTTATTGCTCATCAGTGTATCCTCTATACTGATGAAATCAAATGCAGATTGGATTACCGCTTTGCTCAAGTTCTCCATTTTGTCTGTAAGTATTACCATGATTTGCAAGAGGCTTGCCAGTTCAACTCCCCCCTCCCAGTGCAACTCGGATCTTTCTACCTTAGGCTTCTACATGGACTTTAGCAATTTCAGAAATTTTACCCCTCCGTTTCTCCCTTTCACCTTCCACTCAATTGCCCTCCACAATTTAGCAGTTTTTCCCTCCTTTGCTTTTTCAATGCCTGAGATTATACTTCTATATCAGCCAGCATTTTCATCTCATTACGGTCCTTTGAAAAAAATTATCTCCAAGCTATTAAATCCATTAACTGCATCTTTGTGATAGAAGTCATTATACCCGATTCTTTATCTATGCTCCGTTCACCCCTTCATTTTGTTCAGCCCTATTAAGCAGCTTGGTTATCTACCACATTCCCATCCCAAATAAAAAGTCTACACCTGAAAAAGTAACATCCTCCCTTTACATATGATAGACCTGCAGCGTATTCCCACCATTTCCTGGGTTTATTTTATATAAGTTTGTAGCTTATTCAGCAAGGCATATAACCAAATAAAGGCTTAAAACGATAAATAACTGACAAATAATTTTATGGTGTAGCAGGTTATACACCGTAAAGTTGATACATGAGTCAGACAATAATGCAAGCTTTTGCATCTTTGAAGTTCAGGGAAACAATGCACATTTGTACAAGCCATAGACTTTTAAAAAACAAAGTAACAACTTAAACATAGGGGAGAGACTTACATACAATTGAAACTTGCACACCAAATGTTATGGTACTAAAATAGTCCTTCTTTCACATCCTTGAATTTGACATTAGTAGACTAACCTTGAGTTTACCAGAATTCTTCCAGGCTGTTCTTTCCTCTTCGCTGAATCTAACAGAAAGTGTTGCAATAGCTTGTGTATATAATAAATTGTACAACACTTTCACAATACAGGTAAAATGTTCTGCAAAATAGACAGAAAAAATTCAAAATTTGGTTAAAAGAAAACTTTTGAGCACTGGGCTGTTGATGCAGCATGCCAGTACACATTTAAGAAGTAGAAGAAACAAGTCATACATTTTCACCACGGGCATTCACCAGGGAAGGATGCACTGAATATACCTGCAGCACACACTATGACAGTTAATAAAACTTGTGATGCACGATACTGGAATGGATCCCGATGGTTTTTGTGTGAAGCACATTATAGAAGTTCGGGAAAAATTATGTGGCATTCATGGTTCTTGAGATATGGCTAGAGCTAATAGAGGCGAAGTTTCAAGTGATAAGATACTGGTCACGTGAAAATGACGTATTGGATGTTTCAGACAGTTAATTGAATGTTTGACTAGAGCCTGTCTGGTAACTCTTGCTGATTGAGTTGTTGGTTATATAGACCGGTTTTCCGTGTCATGGTCAGAGTCAGCTTATTCTGCTCCATTTTTTCTCCTGTCTGCTCCATGGCTATGCCTCTTTCTAGGGCAACGTTGTGCAGGACACAGCAGATTATGATAATCTTTGCCACATTGGCCAGACGGTACTGTACTATAGTACTTGCTTTGATCTGCCCAGGCATCTCACCAATTGTTTCAGCATGTTGATTGTTTACTCAACTAAGACATTGGTGGAAGCATGCTCTGCTTTTCATCTTTCCTGCCCTTGGGTTTTGCAATAGTGCCATAAACCATATCTGCACTGCGTATCATTGGTCCCTAAGCTGCCATCAAATAATGATGAGACTGTAATCTGACATAAGATGAAGAAATCATAGCAGTTTTCAGGGTAATATGGGCATAATTCTGTTCCAATGGTTGCAGACCAGCTCCACATTCATGAAATGGCAGCCCTTTCTGTTCATGAACGGAGTGGCATTTGGAGTAGGGGTGCAAATGACCACGAGTAGTCAATAATGCCCCACACTTTGGTGAATGCTGTCAAGTGGCTAGTTTTCAAAGGGAATCTGATTAAGTCACTAGTTACGTCAAACAATCAGTCAGTGACCTGCATGATGCAAGTGTACACTGATGTTTGGGAGCTGTGACAGAAAACTCTCAACATTGCTTAGACTAAGCCTGCTGCACAAAAGTTCAATGCAACTGGCTTAGTCATCCCTGTAATGACCTGGTTCCCCAGTCTGGCTGCAGGAGTGTGCATAGTTCTGTAACAGCCTCCTCAGGAATTATATTATCGATATGCATTTGTCTTTGGAGACGTCCTCGTATGATAGTCTGGCCCTGTACACAGGTGGCAACTGAAGCACAGGTCCTAACTCAATGTGTACAACAACAATCTGTATTCATATAGCACCTATAATATAACAAACTTCCCACTGTGCATCACAAATAGAAACAGATAAGGAAACAGACAATGAGCCATGAAAGGAGAGATTTGGAGAGGTGACAAAGTTTGATTGATAACCACGGGTTTTGAGGAGGCTTTTAAAAGGAGGAAAGAGAAGTGGCGAGGCAAAGGGCTTTATGGAGGGAGTTTCAGAAAGTGGTCCGAGGTGGTTGATGGCTCAGCTGTAGATGAAGCACGAGAAGGGAAGAATTCTGCACAAGAGGCCAGAATTACAAGGGTGCAGGACGGGATACAAGGTTTGAAAAGGTTGCAGATATAGAATGGAGCAAGGTTGTGGAGAGATTTGAAGACATGGACAAGAAATTTAAGTTTAATACATTGGGAGATGAGGTGCTAATGTAGAGTGATGGGCAAGCAAGACAGGATTTGGGAGTTGTGTTTTGGATAAATTGACTGGAGAAGCTGGGATTGTTCTCCTTAGAGCAGAGAAGGTTAAGGGGAGATTTAATAGAGGTGTTCAAATTTATGAAGGGTTGTGAGTAAAAAAAGGAGAACCTGATTCCACTGGCAGGAGGGTGGGTAACCAGAAGACACAGATCTAAGGTAATTCATAGAATCATAGAAGTTACAACATGGAAACAGGCCCTTCGGCCCAACATGTCCATGTCGCCCAGTTTATACCACTAAGCTAGTCCCAATTGCCTGCACTTGGCCCATATCCCTCTATACCCATCTTACCCATGTGACTGTCCAAATGCTTTTTAAAAGACAAAATTGTACCCGCCTCTACTACTGCCTCTGGCAGCTCGTTCCAGACACTCACCACCCTTTGAGTGAAAAAATGCCCCTCTGGACCCTTTTGTATCTCTCCCCTCTCACCTTAAATCTATGTCCCCTCGTTATAGACTCCCCTACCTTTGGGAAAAGATTTTGACTATCTACCTTATCTATGCCCCTCATTATTTTATAGACTTCTATAAGATCACCCCTAAACCTCCTACTCTCCAGGGAAAAAAGTCTCAGTCTATCCAACCTCTCCCTATAAGTCAAACCATCAAGTCCCGGTAGCATCCTAGTAAATCTTTTCTGCACTCTTTCTAGTTTAATAATATCCTTTCTATAATAGGGTGACCAGAACTGTACACAGTATTCCAAGTGTGGCCTTACTAATGTCTTGTACAACTTCAACAAGACATCCCAACTCCTGTATTCAATGTTCTGACCAATGAAACCAAGCATGCCGAATGCCTTCTTCACCACCCTATCCACCTGTGACTCCACTTTCAAGGAGCTATGAACCTGTACTCCTAGATCTCTTTGTTCTATAACTCTCCCCAACGCCCTACCATTAACGGAGTAGGTCCTGGCCCGATTCGATCTAACAAAATGCATCACCTCACATTTATCTAAATTAAACTCCATCTGCCATTCATCGGCCCACTGGCCCAATTGGTAAAAGAACTAGAGGAGAGATGAGGAGAATTATTTTTAACACAGCGAGTTATTATGATCTGGAATCCACTGCCTGAAAGGATGGTGGAAGCAGATTAAACAGTAACTTTCAAAAAGGAATTGGATATATACTTGACAAGGAAAAATTTGCAGGGCTCGGAGGAAAGAGCAGGGGAGTGAGACTAATTGAATAGCTCTTTCAAAGAGCTGGTGAACCTAATGGCCTCCTTCTGTGCTGTATGATTCTATGAAATTAGAATTTGTGGATAGTGGAAGATGGAAAGCCAGCAAAACCGGATTTGGAATAATTGAGTTTAGAGATAACAAACTCGTGGACAATGTTTTCAGTGACAGAGAGGCTGAGGTAGGGACAGAGGCCAGTAGTGTTGGGGGGATATAAATAAGCCATCTTGGCAATAGATACAGTGCAGAGCTTAGGACTTAGGTGAAGGTTGAACAGGACAAGACATAGTCTGCTTCAGCCCAAATGAGTGGCGGGGGGTGGGGGGGGGGGGGGGGGGAGAGGGGGAGGGGTTGAAGTCAGTGGCAAGAGCGCAGAGTTTATGATGAAGGCCAAAACCAATGGCTTTGATCTTCCTTATATGCAGTTGGAGGAAGCTCTGACATCGATCACTTCATGCGGACAGCTTGTCTGATAGCATGGAGGTTGTCGTGTGGTTGAGAATTGGGAAAGGTAGATCTGGGTGCTGTCATCATACAAATGGAAACTTAACCTCATGTTTGCAGATAATGCTGCTGAGGGGCAGCATGTTGATGAAGAGCAGGAGGGGACTCAGGATAGATTCTTCAGGGACTCCAAAAGTGACAAGAGATGCCACTGCTGGAGATGTGCTGGCTGCTTTTGCATATGTAGGAGCGGAACCATGTAAGAGCAGTCCCACTTTATATACCTATAGAGCAGAGGCAGGTGGGAAAACATCACAGTCAAATTTCTAAAAGCTTTAACTTGGTCTTCTTATTCTGAGATTACACATAATTCTATCAGCCCACTGTCCAATTCTGTCTACAGTCATTCACCAGTGTACTGCTCATATTTCAAATGAGGAGTTAATCACTGTCAGCAAAAGCAATGAATCAGATGACTGATGAGGAGGAAAACAGAGATAAGTAAGCTCTTTGAATACACTAATCACAGTAGTAGAGTTTGGATGTTCTAAAGAAAGCCACATGCCCAATTCAAGATCTCAAAACATATACTGGGCATCCAGCTTTACAGCAAGTCTAGCATATTTTGGTAATAAGAGGTTTAATACTTCGACGTCATGGTGGGAATTAAGAGAATCATTAGGACCATAAAATTGAGTATAATACAAGTCAACCAGTTTGTTCCGAAGCCAAAATGGTGACTAGATAGATTTATCCAATTGAGATGGTGCAGCAGCTTCATATTCACCAGTTTCTCTAAGCTTTGATAAAATCTTCATTGCTGACACTGATCTGTCATTCTGATCCTTTTTACGTATAAGCACAACGTTTGCTGCTTTTCACACCAACCTGTTGACATGAAAAGCCGAAACAGATCAATTGTGCCCTTAGCATTTTCAGGATCAATATTTTGAAAGCAATATTGATTTGGATGGTCCAATTAAGCTTCTGGTCAATGGTGACCCTCAAGATATTGATGCTGGAGAACTCAGAAATGGTGTTGCTGTTAAAGGTCAGCGGGAGGTAGTTAAGACTTTTTCTTGGTGGCGATGATCATTGCCTGGCGTTTATGGGGCACGGATGTTACCTGCCATTTGTCAGCTCAAGCCTGTATGTTGTCCAGGGCCCAGTGAAGGCTGACATGAGTTGCTTTATTGTCTGAAAGGAACTGAACATTTTGGAATTATCAGCGAACAGAGGGATGGTCATTGATGAAGCAGCTGAAGATGGTTGGGCAGAGGATGCGGCCCTGAGGAACTGTTGCAGTGATGCCCTGGTAGTGCTGATTCGCCTCTGACAACCGTGACCATCTTCATGTGTGTCAGGTATGACTCTAGTCCCTGAAGGGTTTTTCCAGGGCTCTGTAGTGTCATACTCAGTCAAACAATCATTCAAAAGAACATAAGAAATAGGAGCAGGAGTAGACCATACGGCCCCTCGAGCCTGCTCCACCATTCAATCAGATCATGGCTGATCTTCAACCTCAACTCCACTTTCCTGCCCGATCCCCATATCCCTTGATTCCCCCAGAGTCCAAAAATTTATCAATCTCAGACTGGAATATATTGAACAACTCAGCATCCACAGCCCTCTGGGGTAGAGAATTCCAAAGATTCACAACCCTCTGAGTGAAGAAATTCCTCCTCATCTCAGTCTTAAATGGCCGACCCCTTATTCTGAGACCATGCCTCCTAGATCTAGGTTCTCCAGCCAGGGGAAACAACTTCTCAGCATCTAACCTGTCAATCCCCCTCATATCGTCTGTTTTTATGCTGCCCAGAATAAAATCACAATGACAATAATACACCTAGGGGTAGATGACTGAATTTGGACATGGTAACCAACAGGAAAGCAAAAGGTGGAATCAAAAGCAATTATCTTTTAGCCAACTGTTGCAAAAAGCACCTTTATGTCCCAGAGGAATACTTTAGTTTGAAAAACATTGATAGTGCTTAATTCTGTTATATCTTTAGGAATAAGGTCTAACCAATGTTTGGAATACAAGGTATTCCATGGTCCCAATGAAAGATATCAGTCAGGGATAGTTTACTTGATTATTTTACCAACTGAGAATGACTCACAGATGTCAAGACTGTTAGGGCTACAACATGAACAAGTGATGACAAGTTTGGCCAAAGGCTACAATGTAAATTTACAATTCGTGTGCAGAACTACTCGTTAAAGCTACTGCCTTGTAATCACTCCCAGGAATCCATTTTTCTCTAATACATTCTTAATTGGCCACTTCTACAGAACTGAAAAAACTTCATGCATGTGAAAGATTACTTGTACTTTGTTGAATCTTATTTGCATTATAAATAACTCAAAAATTTTAAAGCTTTTAATTTTAATTTTAAAGATTTTAAAGCTTTTGAAGCAAAGTAGCATACGTCACTTTTTGTTGATTTTTTTGAACATTAGAATCCTTCAATGTATGTTCTTCCTTCTCCTTTATTGATCTCATCAGCTGTGACATCCCTGTCAAAGAGTATGGGTATTCTACCTTTTTTTTTATTCGTTCACGGGATGTGGGCGTCGCTGGCAAGGCCGGCATTTATTGCCCATCCCTAATTGCCCTCGAGAAGGTGGTGGTGAGCCGCCTTCTTGAACCGCTGCAGTCCGTGTGGTGACGGTTCTCCCACAGTGCTGTTAGGAAGGGAGTTCCAGGATTTTGACCCAGCGACAATGAAGGAACGGCGATATATTTCCAAGTCGGGATGGTGTGTGACTTGGAGGGGAACGTGCAGGTGGTGTTGTTCCCATGCGCCTGCTGCTCTTGTCCTTCTAGGTGGTAGAGGTCGCGGGTTTGGGAGGTGCTGTCGAAGAAGCCTTGGCGAGTTGCTGCAGTGCATCCTGTGGATGGTGCACACTGCAGCCACAGTGCGCCGGTGGTGAAGGGAGTGAATGTTTAGGGTGGTGGATGGGGGGCCAATCAAGCGGGCTGCTTTATCTTGGATGGTGTCGAGCTTCTTGAGTGTTGTTGAAGCTGCACTCATCCAGGCAAGTGGAGAGTATTCCATCACACTCTACCAGTACAGCTTTGAAGCTAGAAAGTGTGCTAGTATGGCCTAAGTGACTTTCCCTGTAATGTTTCCTTACTCTCTGTGGGAGTTCTCTGGCACCTCTTCATAGCAGTACAGCAGTGATGGGTCACTGGCAAGACTTTGGTTTCCTGTATAGAATGAAACAATTTCTTGAAGTAGCAATTTGAGCCACTAATCTGGAATAGTACTTCTGTGCACTCAAAACAGCTAATTTTAAGACCACTCATAAACAACTGCCTCATAAGTCAAGTCATTACAATGACATAAATGTGTGCAGATAAAATTAGTCATACAGCTGCCAACAGTGAGGACATTCAGTAATATATACGAGGGGGGAGGGGGAGCTGGCAAAATGAGGTTTTAAATAAGAATATTATTTCACCTAATTTAAGTATTATATTATTACTATTACTCTGTTGGGGCCAAAGACACCTTCTTTTGTCTATTATTGATTATTCCTTCATTCAATATTATTTTCACTGAAATTTCTGTTATTTAGTTTCCTTGAACTGTGCTGTACTATAAATCACAAATGGGTTATTCCGAAAAAAGCTCTGCAATGTTTGAGGTCCTGCAGTCAGAGTTTCAGGAGCTAGGAAGTTAAAAAGCAGGACCTCAAAGGTAGTAATCTCCGGGGAGGTTAACCAATACTGTGGGGGAGGGTTTAAACCAATTTGGCTGGGGGATGGGCACCAGGTTGAAACATTAGAGAGGAGAAACAAGGTGCACAGAGGACTGGGAGGGACAAATAGCATTAGAGTAAAGAAGAGTTCAGAAATAGGAGGGATCAGACAGGGCAAATGCAAGGCAGACGAAGATGAGTTTGGAGTGCATGTGCGTAAATGCACGTAGCGTGGTAAATAAGGTTGGTGAGCTGCAGGCTCAAGTCGCCAAATGGGACTATGATATAATTGCAATAACAGAGACCTGGCTCAAAGGGGAGGATTGGCAATTAATATTCCTGGCTACAAAGTATTCAGAAAAGATAGGAAAGGAAAGAAAGGAGGAGGGGTGGCAGTATTGATCAAATAAACTATTATAGCACTGGAAAAGGTGATGTAGTTGAGGGAGTCAAAGACAGAATCTATTTGGTTAGAATTAAGGAACAATAGAGGAGCTATTACGGTACTGGGTGTATACTATAGGCCACCAAATAGTGGGAAGGAGATAGAGGAGCAAATCTGCAGGCTAATTACAGAAAGATGCAAGAACTATAGAGTAGTGATAATGGGGGACTTCAATTATCCCAATATAGACTGGGACATTAACAGTGTAAAGGGCAAAGAAGGGGAGGAATTCCTGAAATGTGTTCAAGAGAACTTTCTGGAACAATGGGTGCTAAATTAGGCCGGATAGCGCCCGTTGTTTCAGACGCCATCTTAGTATAGGAATTTGCGCAGGCACAGATAAAAAACGCTGGAATCATGTAAAGTAGGGAGAAAATGGCTTCAATCAGTGGGCAACGCTGATTTAAAGTGACAGACACCATTTTGGGACTTAACGCTCAACTCAACGCACAGTCTTAACCCTGACCATCTGAACGTGTCTTAGAGTGCCTGGAGGACCCCCCACCGGCGCTATTTAAAGGAACCATGCAGGATTTACAGGTTAGTGGCTGGATTATTGCCTCTGGCTGCCGAGACATTTGTAAACAAGGGTATTAAGGGATACGGGGCTAAGGCGGGTATATGGAGATAAGTCACAGGTCCACCATGATCTCACTGAATGGTGGAACAGGCTCGAGGGGCTAAATGCCACTACCACTTGCTGCTTCTTGATATGCGCCACCTTCTCCTGCAAGAAAGCGAGGTGTGTGTCTGGGTGATGTGCCTGTCATGGTTGAATAACTGCCAGTGTGTGTGGCCTGTGAGTTGTGGGTGGGCGGCTTGGAACAATGGTAACGTGTAAGGGCGGGAGGAAGCATCTGATGGGAAGAGTTGAGTACTGATGGAAAGAATTTATTGGTATGTGGGGGATGGGGGCTGTAGTGCGTGATGCAGTTGGTAGGAGACGCCACTTGACAGTTGACCTCACTCACCTTGCCCACTCATGTCAAAGCGCTGAACTTCTTCCTGCACTGCATCCATGATGCCTGGCATTGACTTTGTCCCCCACTGCCTCCCACTGTCTTTTGAGTACATGTCTGGAGGGCCTCTTGCCACCCGCCCCCCACCCCACTGCGGATATAGGATGTCCCTCCTTCTGTCCACCTCTTGCACCCAAGGTCTCTAGTGCATCAGCAGAGAACCTTGTTGCATGCGCTCCCGCAGGCCTGGTATCAACTCAGATCGGCAAATTGGTGAGGACTGGTGTGCAGATTGGAGGATGTGGCATTTAGTAATGCGCAACCTTTATTCAATGTTTTAACATCAGTCTGTAAACATAGGGACGGGATCTGCATCTGTGTTTTACGTGTGCGGTGTCTGATCTCGGTTCAGACTCCATGCAGTCAGTAGACTGTTATTTTCAGCAAATAACAAGTACAAGCTACCTTTAAGAGATTTCTAAGAAACATCTTCCCTTTAAGAGATGGAGCTCCCTCTGTTGGTGGAAAGTGCGAATTGCATCCATTCCACATGCAAGGCCTGGAAAGGTATGCCGATTGCAGGTAAGTGCTCCCTTGGGACCAAACTTGCGTCTTGCCTGCCCAGGGTCCGTCGGGTGCGCGGTGTTAGCGCATCGTGCTAATATCGCCCAGAACGGACCCTTAACCAATTTTTCCCCCAATGTGTTTCCAGCTCACCCAGGAAGAAAACAGTGCTGGATCTAGTTCTGGGGAATGAAGTGGGGCAGGTGGAGCACGTTTCAATGGGGGAGCATTTGGGGAATAGTGAGTATAATATTATTAGGTTTAGAACAGTTATGGAAAAGGACAAAGAACAATCAAATGTGAAAATCTTAAGTAGAGGAGGGCTAATATCAATGAATTAAAAAAGGATCTTGCCCAGGTGGATTGGAATCAAAAATTGGCAGGCAAAACAGTAATTGAACAATGGGAGGCCTTCAAGGGGGAGTTGGTTTGGGTACAGAGTAGACACATTCCTACTGGGGGGGGGGGGGCGGAGTGGGGAAAGGGGGAAGGGAAGGACATCCAAAGCTAGAGCTCCCTGATTGACTAAAGATATAGAGGTTAAAATGAAACAGAAAAAGGAGGCTTATGACAAATGTAAGGTTCATAATACAGTAGAGAAGCAGACTGAATACAGAAAGTACTGAGGAGATCTAAAAAAGGGAGTAAGAGGGGCGAAGAGAGAGTATGAGAATACATTAGCAGCTAACATAAAAGAGAACCCAAAAGTCTTTAATAAACATGTAAATAGTAAGAGGGTAGCCAAAAGAAGAATGGGACTGATTAGGGTCAAAAATGATCTTCTTGTGGAGGCAGCGGGCATGGCTGGGGTACTAAATGAATACTTCTCATCCGTCTTCACTAGAGAAGAGGATGCTGCCATTGTAACAATAAAGGAGGAGATAGTAGAGATATTGGATAGGCTAAAAATAGATAAAGAGGTACTTAAAAGATTGGCAGTACTCAAAGTAGAAAAGTCACCTGGTCCAGATGGGATCCATCCTAAGTTAATGAGGGGAGTAAGGGTGGAAATTGCGGAGGCTCTGGCCACAATCTTCCAATCCTCCTTAGATATGGGGATGGTGCTGGAGGACTGCAAATGTCACACCTCTGTTCAAAAAAGGGGAGAGGGATAAGCCCGGCAATTACAAGTCAGTCAGCCTAACGTCGGTGGTGGGGTAACTTTTAGAGACAATAATCTAAGACAAATTAATTGGCACTTGGAAAAATATGGGCTAATAAATGAAAGTCAGCACGGATTTGTTAAAGGAAAATCGTGTTTGACTATCTTTATTGAGTTCTTTGATGAAGTAACGGAGAGGGTCTGGCCTGGCTGACAGGCAACAGCAAGGGCACAGGCAGAGTGGCAGAGGTGGGAGCAGGAATGCTGTCATCCTGAGAGAGGACAACAGGTTCGTCTTCCATGGCACCACTGCCACTCTCCTGGGGCGACGCCTCAGCAATCCTGGTGATCTGTTGTAGAATAGATTGCTGGACTGCTGCGTGCCTGCGAAGCCCCTTTCAACAGTGGTACCCTGACCCACGATAGCAGCAGTGTGAACTTCTAAGGCAGCAGTCTGAGCCCCCAATGCAGCACTCAGACCTTGATGGCAGATGTTTGTGCTGTAATGGAAGCTGCGACTTCGGTCATCAGACACTGTACCATGATGGGTTCCACAGATATGCTGATGGAGGTGACCACCTGTTCCATCCATGTGGGAAAGGATGGGCTCCAAGTTCTGCGCAAAGCCCTGTGCCAAGTTGGAGCTGGACTCCTCCTTGCTCCTTGACATTGTGCGCATGCTTTCTGGCAGGCTTTCCAGTGCACTAAACATTTGGTTGTGTTCGGCAATCAGCCTTCTTCTGCAGCCTGGTCCATCGAAGACATCGCCTGACTCCTTGGCAGACCTGGTGTGCGACCTCGCCCTCTGGTCAGTTGGCACCTGCGATATCCGTTTCTCTCCCACCCACCCCAGCTCCTGTGCACTTGTGCCCGGTGTCTCACCACATGCAGATTCCTCCTCTATCCTAGCCTCTAAACTACGCGCAGTGTCAGAAGCTGAGCTGGTGGCTGCTAGTGTAAGACTGAGTGACAGTGTGTCTTCATCATCACTATCGTCTTCTTCTACCTCCTCTGACTGGGCAGGTTCCAGTTCTTGAGTATCTTGAGTTGTGGTGAGGGGAGAGGGGAAAGTAAGATGTGCGCGCTTACAGCACGTGAGTCACAAAAGATTGTGGGATGTGGGAGAAGTGGGAAGCGAGAAGGAGGATTCAGTATGCAGAGACCCTCGTTATCGATAGTTCCAGCACCACCAGTGGCCACGGCCTCAGTGATGGCCAGTACTGTCTCATCCATGGGAGTTAGGACGTGTAGGCGCACTTGTCCTCCTCCAGGTCTTTCCTGCTGCCTAGTGTTATGCGCCACATTCTCCTCCAAGAAAGAGGGAAGTGTGTTAGTGAGTGTCCTGCAAGGCTGTCATGGTTGAATAGCTGCCAGTGTGTGAGACCTGTAAGTTGTGGGTGTGCAGCTTGCAACAGTGGTTATGTGTGAGGGTGAGATGAAGCATTTGATTTGAAGAGTTGAGTACTAATTGAAAGAGTTTGTTGGTAGATGGGTGATGTGGGGTGTAGTGCATTGAGTAGTGGTGCAGTTGGTAGGATATGCCACTTGACAGTTGAACATGCTGCTTTTAAGTGGTGCTAGCCACTCCCGATATCAGGGCCCCCGCTGATGTGTGCAGCCAATCAACAGCATAGTTAGCGCTGGCTGCACGCAGCAATCATTTAAATCATCAGGCAGCACGAATGTTAATCGCGCACCGTGATCCCAGCGCCCGTTTTCGGAGGTTATCCAATATAACCCCCATAGAGTACAAAAGCAAAGAAGTTACGCTAAACCTTTGTAAAACACTGGTTAGGCCTCAGCTGGAGTATTGTGTTCAATTCTGGACACCATACTTTAGGAAGGATGTCAAGGCCTTAGATAGGGTGCAGAAGAGATTTACTAGAATGTTACCAGGGATGAGGGACTTCAATTATGTGGAGAGACTGGAGAAGCTGGGGTTGTTCTCCTTAGAATTGAGAAAGTTATGGGGAGATTTGATAGAGGTTTTCAAGATCATGAATAGTTTCGATCGAGTAAATAAGGAGAAACTGTTTCCAGTGGCAGAAGGGCTGGTAACCAGAGGACACAGATTTAAGGCGATTGGCAAAAGAACCAGAGGCAACATGAGGAGGAAACATTTTTTTTTACACAGCAAGTTGTAATGATCTGGAATGCACTGCCTGAAGGGGTGAGGAAACAGATTCAATAGTAACTTTCAAAAGGGATAAATACTTGAAGGGAAAAATTTACAGAGCTATGGGGAAAATGCAGGGGAATGGGACTAATTGGACAGCTCTTTCGAAGAGCCGGCACAAGCATGATGGGCCAAATGGCCTCCTCCTGTGCTATACCTATTATGATACCATGAACCCTTCCATCAACAGGAAAAAAGCTAAATAAGTGGGAAAAAGATGAAAAAGAATTGCTCTATCACCTCTTGGGCCTGACTTTGAAACACTCTTCTGCTTTAGTAGCTTTGGGTAGAATTATCCTATTTCCTTTTGGGTAGAAGTCCACAGCAATTTGACACAAATTAGCACTAAGTTAGTAATCTCATACAGAGAGGGCATAATTTTGGTTGGTATGAGAAATGGAAAAAATTGCTCTAGTAAAGAACGAAGATACAGACAATGCTTTTCTGAGGCTAGGTTCTAGATACATTACTAAGCAGAGGAAGCAGCTTTACTGTGTGTCTGGCTCAGTTGTGCATGACCTGGGAGTGTTCAATGCTGACACTAGATACCAGAAAGTGAAAATGTCAGTGCTGGGGAATCAGGCACATCACTCATTTGACAAGCAGAGAAATTCATCTGAAAATATAAATTAAACGGTGGAAGAAGCACTTTTCTAAAAGTATACATGATTATTATAATTAAAATATAGTTTCCAAGTGATCAAATGTGCTTCATGGGGAAATTTTGTGACTTGCATCGCAGAAGCTGGTTACACCAGCTCTAGTTGCTGAAATGATGAGGCATATTATTAAGTAGGATAATGCTGAAATCATCAAAACACCATCCTCCTTCCCCCACCCCCAAGAAAAAAAGTGCCTAGGAATATTAACCTCCTACATCAGATAACAAAAAGGACAGTGCATTCCCATCACACAAAAGAGACAATGTGGACCTTAACGAGGGTATCATAACCCCGCTGATAGCTAGTTGCACTTCAACCTTGTTTCTATCAACTCTACATGATCTAGCTCAACATATCGAATTCAATGTAATAGCTTTGTTTGCATTCCAAAATCTGTAACTCATTCCATTATTTTGCAGATGCAGTATGCATAAGTGCCTGCATGACACATCACTATGGCAACAAGGTCACAGACTTTAGAGGGAGGCAGACAGCCAGTTCATACTCCACTGCCTCCAAATTTGTTCCCTGAAACCTGCTCCAGAGGTGGTGCACATACATCCTGTGATACTGTCAAATTATACAGAGGAAGGATAAAAAGTAAATTATACTAATTTCTTATGTTGTCATTAGCACAGTATAAATGAGACGTTACAGTGGCAGTGTTGTAGCTCTTTTGCTCCTCTTCCTCTCAAACCTTTTCTCTGGTTAAATCTCACTTGCTTTACCAAAATAGTTTTCCGTCTTGAACCATTTTATTCCTTATTTAAATAAAACATTACAACACAGAATATTTGTACATGTTTATGTAAATTGTACTTAGAATTTCAACTGTGCTCTAATAAGAGCGATTGAATCTTAAGATCATTGCTACTCCATTTAACATTTGGCACATTAACAATCCCTTATGTCTAATGCGATTATTCTACTGAATTCACCCTCTTCCTACCTGATATGAAGCTCCCAATTTTCTAATCTAAAAAAAACCTGTAGAATAATACATCATCCTTTAACGAAGATCAATTGATTGTGCATTAATGGGCTGGCTAAAATGCTATTAATGCAATGTTTCCTCAGAGAACTGTAGTTCTGAAAGCTCATTTAACTTCATCCCTTTTCCATCCCACCCCAGAAAAAAAACCTCTATGAAATGCAATTTAGCAATCTGGAAAATTTATCCCAGCTATGTCCTCTTTCCAGAAATTGTGGACTGCCTAAAATGTGCATTCTGATCATCCTTTCTGCATGTGGATTAATCTCAAATTTCAACTCTCCCCAAAGTGCTAGGTAAAATTTTAATATTTCAAATTTAATCAAACAGAACCTGACACACCAGCAGTTTTCTAGGTTGCCTACCTCATTTTATCCCCACAGGTAGACATAATAATTTGCTATTACAGCTGTTGATACATCTTTTACTCAAGTGCAAGTCAATCTGCACAAAAATTGGGGGCAAAATTAACCTTTCAGATTTTCATAATTGAGTGGAAGGCATCAGTCAAGGCTGTTGCTAAAAAGAAGGCCTTCCTCCAATTAATGTAAAATTTCAAGTCAGAACTTAACAAAAATTCAAATACTAATACCTATAAGGAAACCAAAAATCATATTAACTGAAACTCATACGCAAGGGTGAGAAAGAGAGAGAGAGAGAGAGAGAGGGAGAGAGAGAGAAAAAAAAGAGAGGTCATAAAGATGCATAGCATAAAACAGAAATCTCAAACAGGACCATATTATAGGGGCAGTGCACAGGGAGCAATACCCTGCAATTAGCAGATACTATACTAGAACTGGGAGTGCTCGATGCTGACACGGAGTACAAGATATGAAAAATGTCTCACTGCTTAGCACTGAAATCCTTCACCTCGAAAAGCACAAAGATTCAACTAAATATATGGAAAACTTAATTGCACAAGTCTTTCCTTTCTATTATTATTTCACTATGTAATTTATCTTTGAATTTTATTTGCAACTGTGCAAAAATACTGCCACAGTATTGAAAGTGTCAACAATGTGCAGAATGATTTCCTGGAAAGCTCATCCAGCGTATGAGGTTCCCTGCCAGTAGAATGCAGAAATAATTGAATCCTTCAATTATTTCTACTTTTTAATCCTACATGCCAGTTTTGTGGGTATATAGCTGGACCCTATGTTTCCTTTCTTTAGTTCAGACAAAGTTCAAACAAATTAACTTGGGACAGTTCTACTTCATTGACTTCCCTCCATCACTCATGTTCCAAACTTACTTACGTCCAACTAAATGAGGAGAACCTGATTCTGACTACAGTACATGTACAGTTATTACAGGTTACACAAAATATGCACTGCAGTTCGGCACACAGCACGTCTGGAGACAGTTGTTACCAATCAAGGCTTTTTTTTAAACTCACTCTCTCTTGCTTATTCCCCTGACTTCTCCCCACCCCCACCCAACATTTGCACTACCAGCACCAAGAAATGTTCTGACCTCCATCAAGAAGTCCTTTCTGTAATAAAAGACTCAATTTGCAGCTGTGCCTCTTTGTGATAGGATCAGATCAATTTTCTTTCACAGAATGAACAGTGTAATGGCATTTACTTTGGTTTAATCAATCTGTGATTGGAAAAGATACCAATTCCCATCTAACTGCTAACAAGACAATGTGATTCTCATGGTTCCAATTCAGAGGCAAAAGAATGGTTGAGTTCCCTTTTGCAAAATGTCAATCTTTGCTTCCAAAAAAAGCCAATTGTTTGAGTATTTCAGTTAAAGTATGCACCTTTATTCAATACATATCCACATATAAAATTCAGCATATGTAGTAGAATTTCTTAGATCAGCTAATAAAGCAACTGAATTTTTCTTTTTTTCTTTCCATGAGTGTTTCCAATTTTAATTTACTGTTTAACAAAACCTTAAAATAGATTTATTGAATTTGATGACTATGACCAAAGGAGCTTTGTGATTTTGTATTCATCACACACTCTGCTCTGCCTGAGGCTATGTGTTGACATTACATGTCGTATCCAGTAAGCATTACTGTAATTATCGTTTTTTGTGTACAACCTCTTATTATACATGATTGCTGCAATTGTGACTGCTAAAATTCAATGTAAATTGCTATCTTTGTCCCTCAGGCATTATGCTGAGATTGAAGGATCACACAGATCACAGTACTGTTAACAGATGAAGGTCAATGAAAGGACATTATTTCACTATTTAAAAAAGCCTGGACGGCTTTCCAAGCCTTGTGTCCTTTTTGTATTAGCAAGCTGATAACAAGGTAAGGGGACAGACGATACTGATAAGTGTGCCAAGCTCACACTAAAAATATTTTCAGTGTAGATTTGTGCATGCAGATAAGATATCATCATTAATTTGCTATATGAGGGCATGCTTTAATTGATTGTTACACTCAAGGTATTGTCATATTGTATTTGGGCTCACAAAAAATGTATGTTTAATGGTTCTACACAACCTGCAGGGATCTATAAATGAAAACTTACCTTTGTGCAATTCTTGTGGCATAGTTAAAACAAGGATGAGCAGGAGAGATGAAACATCCCGGTATAATAATGGCACCTCTGGCTTCTCATCATCACATATTCTGAAAGTAGAAATTATACAGTAATGAATGTGCAAAAACAGCTGGTTGAAGGATTGTTTTATGCAAACTGATCACTTTGTGTTTGTGGTCTGAATGTCAACATTCATGGCCCCGTTAAATTTTTCGATTTTATCTGCTTCAAATGAGTTCCATTATGCAGTTGACTTTAAACTGTGAATAACTGCGAGAAATCATTTTCCACCTTAAAGATGGATTCTCTAGAGAACAGAGTAGCATAAAAGAGCAATTACTTCACAAAAATTTCTGATTAAATAAAGCCCTTCACCACAATGCAAACAATTTTTTTACAAATGACAAAAGTCAGGTGCTATCTTCTTCTACTGAATTGGTCTCTGGAATTTAGGAAATCTTCATTAGCTAATCTAGATCGTCAAAATACTTAAGACCTGCTAATTTAAAATCAGATCTGATTTAGCAATGAACTCCCAAATTAGTGAATTTGAAAAGCGGTTTTATTGGTTGAACAGTTGGCATCACACCGCATCATAAACATCTCAGGTCTTACCATACTGGAGATGGCAATGTGGATATGACATTTGCATCCTAAGCTGGGAAAAAATAAAGAGGTATACAATACTATCAGTGTAGCATTCTCTACCAGATCATTTCCTGGAGATTACTAGTTGTCAACTTAATTGATGATGTAAACCTACCTAAAGGTTTTGTTTTCGAATGCACCACCTGATGTAGTTCATGTACATTAGCAAATCGCAGGTTAGATCCCCAAGTCTGCCAAGTTACCTGATTTCAGCAAAGATGAAGTGAAGTGAAGCACTTGGGCTTCAAAGAAGGATAAAGGAAAATGTGCAGGTTTTCTGCTTGATGAATGTTAGGCAAGGGCAGGGCTTGGCTGCAATGTCTGCCAACAATCACTTTTCAGGCTCACACAGAAGAATGGCTATCGGTCATGGTGTATCACAAGCCTGCTTGTGCACATACAATTGGCCTCAGTGCTCTAAGTTTAGAAAGAATGCTGAAAATATCTGTGTGCAGACAGGTTTGGGTTCAATTTTGACATCACTTGTGGTCAACACTTACTGCCTGAATTGTTGTGTATTCCTCTTCCCTTCGATCCACCACTGGCAGCAGTGCCTACAGCCGTCTAGCCCCCAAGCTCTGGAATTCCCTTCCTAAACCCCTCTGCCTTCCCACCTCTTTGACCAAGCTTTTGGTTACCCCTCCTAATTTCTCCTTCTCTGGTTTGGCATCTGGTTTTGTGAAGCACCTTGGGATATTTTTCTACATTAAAGATCTATATAAATGCAAGTTGCTTTTGTAGTAGTATTAGTATATGATTGCAATGTAAGATGCTGTTGACATTGCTTGCACATGAACTCACAAAGTATTGATCCCAAAGGTTACAGATTTGGTTTGATTAGCATAACAGAAACTCCTCATGGCTTCCACATGGTGAAATTAAATCAAAAGGGGGAAGAGAGTGAGCAAGGGGGGGAAGAGAGTGAGCAAGGGGGGGAAGAGAGTGAGCAAGGGGGGGAAGGGAGGGAGGGGGGGGGAAGGGAGGAGGGGGAGAGAGGGAGGGAGGGGGAGGGAGAGAGGGAGGGAGGGAGGGAGGGAGAGAGGGAGAGGGAGGGAGGGAGGGAGGGAGGGAGGGGGAGGGAGGGAGGGAGGGAGGGAGGGAGGGAGGGAGGGGGAGGGAGGGAGGGAGGGAGGGGGAGGGAGGGAGGGAGGGAGGGGGAGGGAGGGAGGGAGGGAGGGGGAGGGAGGGAGGGAGGGGGAGGGGGGGAGGGAGGGAGGAGGGGGGGAGGGAGGGAGGGGGGGAGGGAGGGAGGGAGGGGGGGAGGGAGGGAGGGAGGGAGGGGGGGAGGGAGGGAGGAGGGGGGGAGGGAGGGAGGGAGGGGGAGAAAGGGAGGGAGGGAGGGAGGGGGAGAAAGGGAGGGAGGGAGAGAGGGAGGGGGAGGGAGGGGGAGATAGGGAGGGAGGGAGGGGGAGGGAGGGAGGGAGGGAGGGGGAGGGAGGGAGGGAGGGAGAGGGAGGGAGGGGGAGGAGGGAGGGGGAGGGAGGGAGGGGGAGGGAGGGAGGGGGAGGAGGGAGGGAGGGGGAGGGAGGGAGGGAGGGGGAGGGAGGGAGGAGGGAGGGGGAGAAAGGGAGGGAGGGAGGGAGGGGGAGGGAGGGAGGGAGGGGGAGGGAGGGAGGGAGGGGGAGGGAGGGAGGGAGGGAGGGGGAGGGAGGGAGGGAGGGAGGGAGGAGGGAGGGAGGGGGAGAAAGGGAGGGAGGGAGGGAGGGAGGGAGGAGGGGGAGGGAGGGAGGGGGAGGGAGGGAGGGGGAGAAAGGGAGGGAGGGAGGGAGGGGGAGAAAGGGAGGGAGGGAGGGAGGGAGGGGGAGAAAGGGAGGGAGGGAGGGAGGGAGGGGGAGAAAGGGAGGGAGGGAGGGAGGGAGGGAGGGGGAGGGAGGGAGGGAGGGAGGGAGGGAGGGAGGGAGGGAGGGGGAGAAAGGGAGGGAGGGAGGGAGGGAGGGGAGAAAGGGAGGGAGGGAGGGGGAGAAAGGGAGGGAGGGAGGGGGAGAAAGGGAGGGAGGGAGGGGGAGAAAGGGAGGGAGGAGAGGGAGGGAGGGAGGGAGGGAGGGGGGGGGAGGGAGGGGGAGGGAGGGAGGGAGGGAGGGGGAGAGGGGGAGGGAGGGAGGGAGGGGGAGAAAGGGAGGGAGGGAGGGGGAGAAAGGGAGAGGGAGGGAGGGAGGGGGAGAAAGGGAGGGAGGGAGGGGGAGAAAGGGAGGGAGGGAGGGAGGGAGGGGAGAAAGGGAGGGAGGGGGAGAAAGGGAGGGAGGGGGAGAAAGGGAGGGAGGGAGGGAGGGGGAGAAAGGGAGGGAGGGAGGGAGGGGGAGAAAGGGAGGGAGGGAGGGAGGGAGGGGGAGGGAGGGAGGGAGGGAGGGGGAGAAAGGGAGGGAGGGAGGGGGAGAAAGGGAGGGAGGGAGGGAGGGAGGGGGAGAAAGGAGGGAGGGAGGGAGGGGGAGAAAGGGAGGGAGGGAGGAGGGGGAGAAAGGGAGGGAGGGAGGGAGGGGAGAAAGGGAGGGAGGGAGGGAGGGGGAGAAAGGGAGGGAGGGAGGGAGGAGGGAGGGGGAGAAAGGGAGGAGGGAGGGGGAGGGAGGGAGGGAGGGGGAGGGAGGGAGGGAGGGAGGGAGGGGAGAAAGGGAGGGAGGGAGGGAGGGGGAGAAAGGGAGGGAGGGAGGGAGGGGGAGAAAGGGAGGGAGGGAGGGAGGGGGAGAAAGGGAGGGAGGGAGGGAGGGAGGGAGGGAGGGAGGGAGGGGGAGAAAGGAGGGAGGGAGGGGGAGAAAGGGAGGGAGGGAGAGGGAGGGAGGGAGGGAGGGAGGGGGGGGGAGGGAGGGGGAGGGAGGGAGGGAGGGAGGGGGAGGAGGGGGAGGGAGGAGGGAGGGGGAGTAAGGGAGGGAGGGAGGGAGGGAGGGGGAGAAAGGGAGGGAGGGAGGGAGGGAGGGGGAGAAAGGGAGGGAGGGAGGGAGGGAGGGGGAGAAAGGGAGGGAGGGAGGGGGAGAAAGGGAGGGAGGAGGAGGGAGGGGGAGAAAGGGAGGGAGGGGGAGAAAGGGAGGGAGGGGGAGAAAGGGAGGGAGGGAGGGAGGGGGAGAAAGGGAGGGAGGGAGGGAGGGGGAGAAAGGGAGGGAGGGAGGGAGGGAGGGAGGGGGAGAAAGGGAGGGAGGGAGGGGGAGAAAGGAGGGAGGAGGGAGGGAGGGGGAGAAAGGGAGGGAGGGAGGGAGGGGGAGAAAGGGAGGGAGGGAGGGAGGGGAGAAGGGAGGGAGGGAGGGAGGGGGAGAAAGGGAGGGAGGGAGGGAGGGGGAGAAAGGGAGGGAGGGAGGGAGGGAGGGAGGGGGAGAAAGGGAGGGAGGGAGGGGGAGGAGGGAGGGAGTGAGGGAGGGGGAGAAAGGGAGGGAGGGAGAGAAAGGGAGGGAGGGAGGGAGAGAAAGGGAGGGAGGGAGGGAGGGAGGGAGGGAGGGAGGGGGAGAAAGGGAGGGAGGGAGGGAGGGAGGGGAGAAAGGGAGGGAGGGAGGGAGGGAGGGGGAGAAAGGGAGGGAGGGAGGGAGGGAGGGAGGGGGAGAAAGGGAGGGAGGGAGGGAGGGGGAGAAGGGAGGGAGGGAGGGAGGGGAGAAAGGGGGAGGGAGGAGGGAGGAGGGAGGGGGAGGGGGAGGGAGGGGAGGAAGGGAGGGAGGGGAGGAAGGGAGGGAGGGGGAGAAAGGGAGGGAGGGAGGGAGGGGAGAAAGGAGGGAGGGAGGGAGGGAGGGGGAGAAAGGGAGGGAGGGAGGGAGGGGGAGAAAGGGAGGGAGGGAGGAGGGGGAGAAAGGGAGGGAGGGAGGGGGAGAAAGGGAGGGAGGGAGGGGAGAAAGGGAGGGAGGGAGGGGGAGAAAGGGAGGGAGGGAGGGAGGGAGGGAGGGAGGGAGGGAGGGGAGAAAGGGAGGGAGGGAGAGAAGGGAGGGAGGGAGGGAGAGAAAGGGAGGGAGGGAGGGAGGGAGGGAGGGGAGAAAGGGAGGGAGGAGGAGGGAGGGGGAGAAAGGGAGGGAGGGAGGGAGGGAGGGGAGAAAGGGAGGGAGGGAGGAGGGAGAAAGGGAGGGAGGGAGGGAGGGAGGGAGGGAGGGAGGGAGGGGGAGAAAGGGAGGGAGGGAGGGGAGAAAGGGAGGGAGGGAGGGGGAGAAAGGGAGGGAGGGAGGGGGAGAAAGGGAGGAGGGAGGGAGGGAGGGAGGGAGGGAGGGGAGAAAGGGAGGAGGGA